>NW_028283808.1:0-176018 GCF_059441095.1 Idiotropiscis lumnitzeri
GTCACAAAATTCGGCAGAGAGTAAGATCATTGTCTTGAGTCTTTTCTGACTAATTTTCAGTCGGATTCGTCAAAAGGGCACCGTGCAGTACGTGGAAATTAAAATAAAAACAAATTTTTGATTCCACTTGGCGGCGCTGTGTGTATAACAAAATAATAACATTAAGATGTCTTCAGGTCGGGACATTTTATTGACAGGTGAAGGTTTGGATTATTAGGAGCATGTGCAGGGGAGTTATTAAGCATTCATTTATTTGTATGAGGTTCATTTTGTCTTCTTATTATTGATATTTGACAGATTCATTAAAAGCAGACAATTATGTTTTAGGTAAATGTTTTACCTGACATGTTTCGGCGAGTCTTTCGCCTTCTTCAGAGTGTCGCATGATGGTGTCTTGAGACCCGTCTTTATCAGCTTATGTTCCATGAGGGTGTGAATTACCTGTCAAAAAAATGAAAAATCATAGCAGTAAAAGAACAAGCACAACATGAATATTACAAATCAGCAATCACTGACCACTGCAGAAGGGAAAACCATATCATGGACCGGGCGAAGGGCAGGGTCATCCGCACCGAAGAGAACAAACAACAGCGCTGGATCAGAGAGGCCATTGAGATCTGCAAGCGAGGCATAAAAACCATGAACAGAGACAAGGGAGCCTTCATCCTCTCTACCACCTGGAGCAGCATCTTGGCGGAGTGAACGGACAGCGGGGGGTGTGACTTGCCTTCATTCTTGTGACAGGTAAGTCACGCCCTCATGGAACATCAGCTGATAAAGACGGGTCACAAGACACCATCATGTGACACTCTGAAGAAGGCGAAAGACTTTCGTATTGTGACATCCTCAAGGCCTAAACACTAATCCGGGCAAATATAAGGTAGATTTTGTGAACCTGCCCGGAGAAAAACATCAACGAAAATAATTTGTATTTGTTTTACCAGTTGGTGGCGCTACCACTGCGATCAAAAATAAGTTGGCAGCCGTCTTCAGGGCCTGAATATCCTCAAATGTGAAAAATTTCGAGAAGATGGATCATCTGAATCATTTTGCAGGAACTTTTGTTGCCACGGAGAATAATCAGACTCTGCGGCACCGCAATAGCCACGCCCTTCGAAGGAAAGTCACAAAAATAGGGATAGAGTAAGATCAATGTCTTGAGTCTTTTCTCGCCAATTTTCAATCGGATTCGTTAAAAGGGCACCGTGCAGTATGTCAAAACGTAAAAAATGATATTGATTGGCGCAAGGTGTATAACAGAATATAAACATATAGATGTCTTCAGGTACCGACTCTTTATGTACATGTGAAGTTTTGGATTTTTAGCAGCATGTGCAGGAGAGTTATTAAGCATTTTGTCCATTGCGGCGAAGGAAATCTTAAGTGAAAACTTTGAAGCCCCGCCCCCGTCATATAGTATTTCGGAAACAAAAGATTTTAGCCCCAGTGTTTGTCCCAGGTCTTAAGATGCTACAGACAAAATTTTAAGGCAATCAGATGAAGCCTTTAGGATCAGGGTGCAAAAGAATGACCCCAGTAAACATGCAAAAAAGGGCAAAAGTCGGACTCTCAAAAATTCAAAACTCACTTCCTGTTCATATTAGACGTTAAAATATCAAATTTCTCGCCATGCCCGATGAGACTGCCAAGTTTGGTGAGTTTTTGTGCATGTTTCGGGGGTCAAAAATGCGATCGAACAATCGGAAAAATAATAATAATAATAATTTCTACAAAAACAACAGGGACTTCGCAGCGGTCGCTGCTCAGGCCCTAATAATAATAATAATAATAATAATAAAAAAAGTAAAAATATTTTCTAGAAAAACAATAGGGACCTCGCAGCCGTCGCAGCTCGGGCCCTAATAACAATTTCTAGAAAAACAATAGGGACCTCGCAGCGGTCACTGCTCGGGCCCTAATAATAATAATAATAATAATTTCCACAAAAACAATGGGGACCTCGTAGCGGTCGCTGCTCGGGCCCTAATAATAATTTCTACATAAACAATAGGGACCTCGCCGCGGTCGCTGCTCGGGCCCCAATAATAATTTCTACACAAAGTCCATTGTGGTGACCCGCCCCCTTTTAAGTAAATTCAAAATGGCCGACTTCCTGTAAAACCTAGCTCATTGCTCCAAGAGACTTTTTTGTAGGTCTTGGCCTTATACATACAGTGAACCCTCGCTACTTCGCGGTTCACCTTTCGCGGGTTCAGTGCTTCGCGGGTATAAAAAATATTCGGGGGCATTGTAGATTCGCCGAGCGGCACGACGGGCGCTGGAGCGGTTAAACGGCCGGCGTGCGCCGAAGAAGAGCGTGGGCGAAGAGGAGATTGGACGAAGAAGAGCACGTTCCCCCGGACACGATCGGTGGCGACGTTTCGCGCGGTTCGGACCGTACCAGAGCTCCGGCCGGCGTGCGTGGCAGTTAAGCCGTAGAGGAGCACCTTCCCCGGGCACGGGCGGTGCCAAGCGGCCCCTAAGTTTAACCGAATGGAAGCTCCGGAGGAGGAGGGCATGCTCGCGTCACAGTAAGCCGAAGAGGAGCACCTTCCCCGGGCACGGGCGGTTCCAAGCGGCCCCTAAGTTTAACCGAATGGAAGCTCCGGAGGAGGAGGGCATGCTCGCGTCACAGTAAGCCGAAGAGGAGCACCTTCGCCGGGCACGGGCGGTTCCAAGCGGCCCCTAAGTTTAACCGAATGGAAGCTCCGGAGGAGGAGGGCATGCTCGCGACACAGTAAGCCGAAGAGGAGCACCTTCCCCGGGCACGGGCGGTGCCAAGCGGCCCCTAAGTTTAACCGAATGGAAGCTCCGGGGGAGGAGGGCGGGCGTGTGTCACAGTTAAGCCGAATTGGAACACCTCTTCCGCCCGGGCACGAACGGAGCGCGAAGCTGTCAGTTATGAATGAATAAATGAATAAATAAATAAATAAATAAAGAATGCCACCTTTCATTTCACAGGGCACACCGGACGGCGTACCAGCAGGTAAAAGTCGGAGTAATTAAATAAATACAAAAAGAATGGCTGGGGAATAAAAAAATAATACGTTTTAATAATAATTTGGTTTTTTTGTTATAACATGAATTTCACTCTCTCTCTCTCTCCTCGTATATATATATATATATATATATATAAATATATATATATATATATATTTATATATTTATTATATATATTGTATTTTTTTTTAAGCATTTTTGAAGGTGCGCCGCTACTTCGCGGATTTTCAGTTTTTGCGGGTGGTCTCGGTCCCCATTATAATATAATAATAATAATATAATATTCCCTTTATTAGTCCCACAATGGGGAAATTTGAGATTCGAACCCAGGCCTCGTGGGGAGACTGGGTTCTGAACGCGGCGCCTTAGACCACTCAGCCATCCTGGCAGCCAAAGAAATCATGCGAGGCACATCAGGTGGGGATCGAACCCGCGCCGATAATACGTGCTTGCACTGCAATTCTTGTCATTGACCATTCGACCATTTTAACATTAACCGCGATAACCGAGGGTTCACTGTACTCCATAAAATTTACAAAAAGCGAGGTGAAACACTCAACCAGGGCTGCTTTTTTGAACATTTCTCGAGGGCCATGGCGAGCCATTTCAAAAAAGCTGCACAACTAACGTATAAAATATTGATAAATTTGCTCTGCCTGATGTGTGTGTAAAGTTTCACGAGTTGTCGTTCATATTTAGAACCTCATAATCAGCGTTGTTTTATTGCCGAACAGTGCAATGCCACTCCCACAACTTTTCACGAAAAAGGATGAATTTCGTATTGTGACATCCTCATGGCCGAAACAGTCATCCGAGCATATATGAGGGCGACCTTGTTGAGTTGCACGGAGAAAAACATCCAAGAAAATAATTTGTATTAGCTTTTACCAGTTGGTGGCGCTACTACTACGATGAAAAATAAGTTGGTAGATGTCTTCAGGGCTGAAGTATCCTCAAATGTGTACAACTTCGAGAAGATAGGATCATCTGAGTCATGTTGCCGGAGCTTTTGTTGCCACAAAGTACAATCGGACTTTTCAGCACCGTAATAGCCACGCCTTTTGCCAAAACGTCACAAAATTCGGCAGAGAGTAAGATCATTGTCTTGAGTCTTTTCTGACAAATTTTCAGTCGGATTCGTCAAAAGGGCACCGTGCAGTACGTGAAAATTAAAATAAAAACACATTTTTGATTCCACTTGGCGGCGCTGTGTGTATAACAAAATAATAACATTAAGATGTCTTCAGGTCGGGACGTTTTATTTACAGGTGAAGGTTTGGATTTTTAGGAGCATGTGCAGGGGAGTTATTAAGCATTCATTTATTTGTATTAGGTTCATTTTGTCTTCTTATTATTGATATTTGACAGATTCATTAAAAGCAGACAATTATGTTTTAGGTTAATTTTTTACCTGACATGTTTCGGCGAGTCTTTCGCCTTCTTCAGAGTGTCGCATGATGGTGTCTTGAGACCCGTCTTTATCAGCTGATGTTCCATGAGGGTGTGACTTACCTGTCAAAAAAATGAAAAATCAGAGCAGTAAAAGAACAAGCACAACATGAATATTACAAATCAGCAATCACTGACCACTGCAAAAGGGAAAACCACATCATGGACCGGGAGAAGGGCAGGGTCATCCGCAACGAAGAGAACAAACAACAGCGCTGGATCAGAGAGGCCATTGAGATCTGCAAGCGAGGCATAAAAACCATGAACAGAGACAAGGGAGCCTTCATCCTCTCTACCACCTGGAGCAGCATCTTGGCGGAGTGAACGGACAGCGGGGGGCGTGACTTGCCTTCATTCTTGTGACAGGTAAGTCACGCCCTCATGGAACATCAGCTGATAAAGACGGGTCACAAGACACCATCATGTGACACTCTGAAGAAGGCGAAAGACTTTCGTATTGTGACATCCTCAAGGCCTAAACACTCATCCGAGCAAATATAAGGTAGATTTTGTGAACCTGCCCGGAGAAAAACATCAACGAAAATAATTTGTATTTGTTTTAACCAGTTGGTGGCGCTACCACTGCGATCAAAAATAAGTTGGCAGCCGTCTTCAGGGCCTGAATATCCTCAAATGTGAAAAATTTCGAGAAGATGGATCATCTGAATCATTTTGCAGGAACTTTTGTTGCCACGGAGAATAATCAGACTCTGCGGCACCGTAATAGCCACGCCCTTCGAAGGAAAGTCACAAAAATAGGGATAGAGTAAGATCAATGTCTTGAGTCTTTTCTAGCCAATTTTAATCGGATTCGTTAAAAGGGCACCGTGCAGTACGTCAAAATGTAAAAAATGTTATTGATTGGCGCAAGGTGTATAACAGAATATAAACATATAGATGTCTTCAGGTACCGACTCTTTATGTACATGTGAAGTTTTGGATTTTTAGCAGCATGTGCAGGAGAGTTATTAAGCATTTTGTCCATTGCGGCGAAGGAAATCTTAAGTGAAAACTTTGAAGCCCCGCCCCCGTCATATAGTATTTCGGAAACAAAAGATTTTAGCCCCAGTGTTTGTCCCAGGTCTTAAGATGCTACAGACAGAATTTTAAGGCAATCAGATGAAGCCTTTAGGATCAGGGTGCAAAAGAATGACCCCTGTAAACATGCAAAAAAGGGCAAAAGTCGGACTTTCAAAAATTCATAACTCACTTCCTGTTCATATTAGACGTTAAAATATCAAATTTCTCGCCATGCCCGATGAGACTGCCAAGTTTGGTGAGTTTTTGTGCATGTTTCGGGGTCAAAAATGCGATCGTACAATCGGAAAAATAATAATAATAATAATTTCTACAAAAACAACAGGGACTTCGCAGCGGTCGCTGCTCAGGCCCTAATAATAATAATAATAATAATAATAAAAGTAATAATATTTTCTACAAAAACAATAGGGACCTCGCAGCCGTCGCAGCTCGGGCCCTAATAACAATTTCTAGAAAAACAATAGGGACCTCGCAGCGGTCACTGCTCGGGCCCTAATAATAATAATAATAATAATTTCCACAAAAACAATGGGGACCTCGTAGCGGTCGCTGCTCGGGCCCTAATAATAATTTCTACATAAACAATAGGGACCTCGCCACGGTCGCTGCTCGGGCCCCAATAATAATTTCTACACAAAGTCCATTGTGGTGACCCGCCCCTTTTAAGTAAATTCAAAATGGCCGACTTCCTGTAAAACCTAGCTCATTGCTCCAAGAGACTTTTTTGTAGGTCTTGGTCTTATACATACAGTGAACCCTCGCTACTTCGCGGTTCACCTTTCGCGGGTTCAGTGCTTCGCGGGTATAAAAAATATTCGGGGGCATTGTAGTTTCGCCGAGCGGCACGACGGGCGCTGGAGCGGTTAGACGGCCGGCGTGCGCCGAAGAAGAGCGTGGGCGAAGAGGAGAGTGGACGAAGAAGAGCACGTTCCCCCGGACACGATCGGTGGCGACGTTTCGCGCGGTTCGGACCGTACCAGGGCTCCGGCCGGCGTGCGTGGCAGTTAAGCCGTAGAGGAGCACCGTCCCCGGGCACGAGCGGTGCCAAGCGGCCCCTAAGTTTAACCGAATGGAAGCTCCGGAGGAGGAGGGCATGCTCGCGTCACAGTAAGCCGAAGAGGAGCACCTTCCCCAGGCACGGGCGGTTCCAAGCGGCCCCTAAGTTTAACCAAATGGAAGCTCCGGAGGAGGAGGGCATGCTCGCGTCACAGTAAGCCGAAGAGGAGCACCTTTGCCGGGCACGGGCGGTTCCAAGCGGCCCCTAAGTTTAACCGAATGGAAGCTCCGGAGGAGGCGGGCATGCTCGCGTCACAGTAAGCCGAAGAGGAGCACCTTCCCCGGGCACGGGCGGTGCCAAGCGGCCCCTAAGTTTAACCGAATGGAAGCTCCGGGGGAGGAGGGCGGGCGTGTGTCACAGTTAAGCCGAATTGGAACACCTCTTCCGCCCGGACACGAACGGAGCGCGAAGCTGTCAGTTATGAATGAATAAATGAATAAATAAATAAATAATTAAAGAATGCCACCTTTCATTTCACAGGGAACACCGGACGGCGTACCAGCAGGTAAATGTCGGAGTAATTAAATAAATACAAAAAGAATGGCTGGGGAATAAAAAAATAATACGTTTTAATAATAATTTGGTTTTTTTGTTATAACATGAATTTCACTCTCTCTCTCTCTCTCTCCCCGTATATATATATATATATATATATATATATATATATATATATATATATATATATATATATATATATATATATATATATATATATATATATTATATATATTGTATTTTCTTTTAAGCATTTTTGAAGGTGCGCCGCTACTTCGCGGATTTTCAGTTTCCGCGGGTGGTCTCGGTCCCCATTAACCGCGATAACCGAGGGTTCACTGTACTCCATAAAATTTACAAAAAGCGAGGTGAAACACTCAACCAGGGCTGCTTTTTTGAACATTTCTCGAGGGCCATGGCGAGCCATTTCAAAAAAGCTGCACAACTAACGTATAAAATATTGATAAATTTGCTCTGCCTGATGTGTGTGTCAAGTTTCACGAGTTGTCGTTCATATTTAGAACCTCATAATCAGCGTTGTTTTATTGCCAAACAGTGCAATGCCACTCCCACAACTTTTCACGAAAAAGGATGAATTTCGTATTGTGACATCCTCATGGCCGAAACAGTCCTCCGAGCATATATGAGGGCGACCTTGTTGAGTTGCACGGAGAAAAACATCCAAGAAAATAACTTTTATTAGCTTTTACCAGTTGGTGGCGCTACTACTACGATGAAAAATAAGTTGGTAGATGTCTTCAGGGCTGAAGTATCCTCAAATGTGTACAACTTCGAGAAGATAGGATCATCTGAGTCATGTTGCCGGAGCTTTTGTTGCCACAAAGTACAATCGGACTTTTCAGCACCGTAATAGCCACGCCTTTTGCCAAAACGTCACAAAACTCGGCAGAGAGTAAGATCATTGTCTTGAGTCTTTTCTGACTAATTTTCAGTCGGATTCGTCAAAAGGGCACGGTGCAGTACGTGAAAATTAAAATAAAAACAAATTTTTGATTCCACTTGGCGGCGCTGTGTGTATAACAAAATAATAACATTAAGATGTCTTCAGGTCGGGACATTTTATTTACAGGTGAAGGTTTGGATTTTTAGGAGCATGTGCAGGGGAGTTATTAAGCATTCATTTATTTGTATTAGGTTCATTTTGTCTTCTTATTATTGATATTTGACAGATTCATTAAAAGCAGACAATTATGTTTTCGGTAAATTTTTTACCTGACATGTTTCGGCGAGTCTTTCGCCTTCTTCAGAGTGTCGCATGATGGTGTCTTGAGACCCGTCTTTATCAGCTGATGTTCCATGAGGGTGTGACTTACCTGTCAAAAAAATGAAAAATCAGAGCAGTAAAAGAACAAGCACAACATGAACATTACAAATCAGCAATCACTGACCACTGCAAAAGGGAAAACCACATCATGGACCGGGAGAAGGGCAGGGTCATCCGCACAGAAGAGAACAAACAACAGCGCTGGATCAGAGAGGCCATTGAGATCTGCAAGCAAGGCATAAAAACCATGAACAGAGACAAGGGAGCCTTCATCCTCTCTACCACCTGGACCAGCATCTTGGCGGAGTTAACGGACAGCGGGGGGCGTGACTTGCCTTCATTCTTGTGACAGGTAAGTCACGCCCTCATGGAACATCAGCTGATAAAGACGGGCCACAAGACACCATCATGTGACACTCTGAAGAAGGTGAAAGACTTTCGTATTGTGACATCCTCAAGGCCTAAACACTCATCCGAGCAAATATAAGGTAGATTTTGTTAACCTGCCCGGAGAAAAACATCAACGAAAATAATTTGTATTTGTTTTAACCAGTTGGTGGCGCTACCACTGCGATCAAAAATAAGTTGGCAGCCGTCTTCAGGGCCTGAATATCCTCAAATGTGAAAAATTTCGAGAAGATGGATCATCTGAATCATTTTGCAGGAACTTTTGTTGCCACGGAGAATAATCAGACTCTGCGGCACCGTAATAGCCACGCCCTTCGAAGGAAAGTCACAAAAATAGGGATAGAGTAAGATCAATGTCTTGAGTCTTTTCTAGCCAATTTTCAATCGGATTCGTTAAAAGGGCACCGTGCAGTACGTCAAAATGTAAAAAATGATATTTATTGGCGCAAGGTGTATAACTGAATATAAACATATAGATGTCTTCAGGTACCGACTCTTTATGTACATGTGAAGTTTTGGATTTTTAGCAGCATGTGCAAGAGAGTTATTAAGCATTTTGTCCATTGCGGCGAAGGAAATCTTAAGTGAAAACTTCGAAGCCCCGCCCCCGTCATATTGTATTTCGGAAACAAAAAGTTTTAGCCCCAGTGTTTGTCCCAGGTCTTAAGATGCTACAGACAGAATTTTAAGGCAATCAGATGAAGCCTTTAGGATCAGGGTGCAAAAGAATGACCCCTGTAAACATGCAAAAAAGGGCAAAAGTCGGACTTTCAAAAATTCATAACTCACTTCCTGTTCATATTAGACGTTTAAAATATCAAATTTCTCGCCATGCCCGATGAGACTGCCAAGTTTGGTGAGTTTTTGTGCATGTTTCGGGGGTCAAAAATGCAATCGAACAATCGGAAAAATAATAATAATAATAATTTCTACAAAAACAACAGGGACTTCGCAGCGGTCGCTGCTCAGGCCCTAATAATAATAATAATAATAATAATAAAAGTAATAATATTTTCTACAAAAACAATAGGGACCTCGCAGCCGTCGCAGCTCGGGCCCTAATAACAATTTCTAGAAAAACAATAGGGACCTCGCAGCGGTCACTGCTCGGGCCCTAATAATAATAATAATAATAATTTCTACAAAAACAATAGGGACCTCGCCGCGGTCGCTGCTCGGGCCCCAATTATAATTTCTACACAAAGTCCATGGTGGTGACCCGCCCCCTTTTAAGTAAATTCAAAATGGCCGACTTCCTGTAAAACCTAGCTCATTGCTCCAAGAGACTTTTTTGTAGGTCTTGGTCTTATACATACAGTGAACCCTCGCTACTTGGCGGTTCACCTTTCGCGGGTTCAGTGCTTCGCGGGTCTAAAAAATATTCGGGGGCATTGTAGTTTCGTCGAGCGGCACGACGGGGCGCTGGAGCGGTTAGACGGCCGGTGTGCGCCGAAGAAGAGCGTGGGCGAAGAGGAGAGTGGACGAAGAAGAGCACGTTCCCCCGGACACGATCGGTGGCGACGTTTCGCGCGGTTCGGACAGTACCAGAGCTCCGGCCGGCGTGCGTGGCAGTTAAGCCGTAGAGGAGAACCTTCCCCGGGCACGGGCGGTGCCAAGCGGCCCCTAAGTTTAACCGAATGGAAGCTCCGGAGGAGGAGGGCATGCTCGCGTCACAGTAAGCCGAAGAGGAGCACCTTCCCCGGGCACGGGCGATTCCAAGCGGCCCCTAAGTTTAACCGAATGGAAGCTCCGGAGGAGGAGGGCATGCTCGCGTCACAGTAAGCCGAAGAGGAGCACCTTCCCCGGGCACGGGCGGTGCCAAGCGGCCCCTAAGTTTAACCGAATGGAAGCTCCGGGGGAGGAGGGCGGGTGTGTGTCACAGTTAAGCCGAATTGGAGCACCTCTTCCGCCCGGGCACGAGCGGAGCGCGAAGCTGTCAGTTATGAATGTATAAAAGAATAAATAAATAAATGAATAAAGAATGCCACCTTTCATTTCACAGGGCACACCGGACGGCGTACCAGCAGATAAAAGTCGGAGTAATTAAATAAATACAAAAAGAATGGCTGGGGAATAAAAAAATAATACGTTTTAATAATAATTTGGTTTTTTTGTTATAACATGAATTTCACTCTCTCTCTCCCCGTATATATATATATATATATATATATATATATATATATATATATATATATATATATATATATATATATATATATATATTTATATATTTATTATATATATTGTATATTTTTTTAAGCATTTTTGAAGGTGCGCCGCTACTTCGCGGATTTTCAGTTTTCGCGGGTGGTCTCTGTCCCCATTAACCGCGATTACCGAGGGTTCACTGTACTCCATAAAATTTACAAAAAGCGAGGTGAAACACTCAACCAGGGCTGCTTTTTTTAACATTTCTCGAGGGCCATGGCGAGCCATTTCAAAAAAGCTGCACAACTAACGTATAAAATATTGATAAATTTGCTCGGCCTGATGTGTGTGTAAAGTTTCACGAGTTGTCGTTCATATTTAGAACCTCATAATCAGCGTTGTTTTATTGCCGAACAGTGCAATGCCACTCCCACAACTTTACACGAAAAAGGACGAATTTCGTATTGTGACATCCTCATGGGCGAAACAGTCATCCGAGCATATATGAGGGCGACCTTGTTGAGTTGCACGGAGAAAAACATCCAAGAAAATAACTTGTATTAGCTTTTACCAGTTGGTGGCGCTACTACTACGATGAAAAATAAGTTGGTAGATGTCTTCAGGGCTGAAGTATCCTCAAATGTGTACAACTTCGAGAAGATAGGATCATCTGAGTCATGTTGCCGGAGCTTTTGTTGCCACAGAGTACAATCTGACTTTTCAGCACCGTAATAGCCACGCCTTTTGCCAAAACGTCACAAAATTCGGCAGAGAGAAAGATCATTGTCTTGAGTCTTTTCTGACTAATTTTCAGTCGGATTTGTCAAAAGGGCACCGTGCAGGATGTGAAAATTAAAATAAAAACACATTTTTGATTCCACTTGGCGGCGCTGTGTGTATAACAAAATAATAACATTAAGATGTCTTCAGGTCGGGACGTTTTATTTACAGGTGAAGGTTTGGATTTTCAGGAGCATGTGCAGGGGAGTTATTAAGCATTCATTTATTTGTATTAGGTTCATTTTGTCTTCTTATTATTGATATTTGACTGATTCATTAAAAGCAGACAATTATGTTTTAGGTTAATTTTTTACCTGACATGTTTCGGCGAGTCTTTCGCCTTCTTCAGAGTGTCGCATGATGGTGTCTTGAGACCCGTCTTTATCAGCTGATGTTCCATGAGGGTGTGACTTACCTGTCAAAAAAATGAAAAATCAGAGCAGTAAAAGAACAAGCACAACATGAACATTACAAATCAGCAATCACTGACCACTGCAAAAGGGAAAACCACATCATGGACCGGGAGAAGGGCAGGGTCATCCGCACCGAAGAGAACAAACAACAGCGCTGGATCAGAGAGGCCATTGAGATCTGCAAGCGAGGCATAAAAACCATGAACAGAGACAAGGGAGCCTTCATCCTCTCTACCACCTAGAGCAGCATCTTGGCGGAGTGAATGGACAGCGGGGGGTGTGACTTGCCTTCATTCTTGTGACAGGTAAGTCACGCCCTCATGGAACATCAGCTGATAAAGACGGGTCACAAGACACCATCATGTGACACTCTGAAGAAGGCGAAAGACTTTCGTATTGTGACATCCTCAAGGCCTAAACACTCATCCGAGCAAATATAAGGTAGATTTTGTGAACCTGCCCGGAGAAAAACATCAACGAAAATAATTTGTATTTGTTTTAACCAGTTGGTGGCGCTACCACTGCGATCAAAAATAAGTTGGCAGCCGTCTTCAGGGCCTGAATATCCTCAAATGTGAAAAATTTCGAGAAGATGGATCATCTGAATCATTTTGCAGGAACTTTTGTTGCCACGGAGAATAATCAGACTCTGCGGCACCGCAATAGCCACGCCCTTCGAAGGAAAGTCACAAAAATAGGGATAGAGTAAGATCAATGTCTTGAGTCTTTTCTAGCCAATTTTCAATCGGATTCGTTAAAAGGGCACCGTGCAGTACGTCAAAATGTAAAAAATGTTATTGATTGGCGCAAGGTGTATAACAGAATATAAACATATAGATGTCTTCAGGTACCGACTCTTTATGTACATGTGAAGTTTTGGATTTTTAGCAGCATGTGCAGGAGAGTTATTAAGCATTTTGTCCATTGCGGCGAAGGAAATCTTAAGTGAAAACTTTGAAGCCCCGCCCCCGTCATATAGTATTTCGGAAACAAAAGATTTTAGCCCCAGTGTTTGTCCCAGGTCTTAAGATGCTACAGACAGAATTTTAAGGCAATCAGATGAAGCCTTTAGGATCAGGGTGCAAAAGAATGACCCCTGTAAACATGCAAAAAAGGGCAAAAGTCGGACTTTCAAAAATTCATAACTCACTTCCTGTTCATATTAGACGTTAAAATATCAAATTTCTCGCCATGCCCGATGAGACTGCCAAGTTTGGTGAGTTTTTGTGCATGTTTCGGGGTCAAAAATGCGATCGTACAATCGGAAAAATAATAATAATAATAATTTCTACAAAAACAACAGGGACTTCGCAGCGGTCGCTGCTCAGGCCCTAATAATAATAATAATAATAATAATAAAAGTAATGATATTTTCTACAAAAACAATAGGGACCTCGCAGCCGTCGCAGCTCGGGCCCTAATAACAATTTCTAGAAAAACAATAGGGACCTCGCAGCGGTCACTGCTCGGGCCCTAATAATAATAATAATAATAATTTCCACAAAAACAATGGGGACCTCGTAGCGGTCGCTGCTCGGGCCCTAATAATAATTTCTACATAAACAATAGGGACCTCGCCGCGGTCGCTGCTCGGGCCCCAATAATAATTTCTACACAAAGTCCATTGTGGTGACCCGCCCCTTTTAAGTAAATTCAAAATGGCCGACTTCCTGTAAAACCTAGCTCATTGCTTCAAGAGACTTTTTTGTAGGTCTTGGTCTTATACATACAGTGAACCCTCGCTACTTCGCGGTTCACCTTTCGCGGGTTCAGTGCTTCGCGGGTATAAAAAATATTCGGGGGCATTGTAGTTTCGCCGAGCGGCACGACGGGCGCTGGAGCGGTTAGACGGCCGGCGTGCGCCGGAGAAGAGCGTGGGCGAAGAGGAGAGTGGACGAAGAAGAGCACGTTCCCCCGGACACGATCGGTGGCGACGTTTCGCGCGGTTCGGACCGTACCAAGGCTCCGGCCGGCGTGCGTGGCAGTTAAGCCGTAGAGGAGCACCGTCCCCGGGCACGGGCGGTGCCAAGCGGCCCCTAAGTTTAACCGAATGGAAGCTCCGGAGGAGGAGGGCATGCTCGCGTCACAGTAAGCCGAAGAGGAGCACCTTCCCCAGGCACGGGCGGTTCCAAGCGGCCCCTAAGTTTAACCAAATGGAAGCTCCGGAGGAGGAGGGCATGCTCGCGTCACAGTAAGCCGAAGAGGAGCACCTTTGCCGGGCACGGGCGGTTCCAAGCGGCCCCTAAGTTTAACCGAATGGAAGCTCCGGAGGAGGCGGGCATGCTCGCGTCACAGTAAGCCGAAGAGGAGCACCTTCCCCGGGCACGGGCGGTGCCAAGCGGCCCCTAAGTTTAACCGAATGGAAGCTCCGGGGGAGGAGGGCGGGCGTGTGTCACAGTTAAGCCGAATTGGAACACCTCTTCCGCCCGGACACGAACGGAGCGCGAAGCTGTCAGTTATGAATGAATAAATGAATAAATAAATAAATAATTAAAGAATGCCACCTTTCATTTCACAGGGAACACCGGACGGCGTACCAGCTGGTAAAAGTCGGAGTAATTAAATAAATACAAAAAGAATGGCTGGGGAATAAAAAAATAATACGTTTTAATAATAATTTGGTTTTTTTGTTATAACATGAATTTCACTCTCTCTCTCTCTCTCTCCCCGTATATATATATATATATATATATATATATATATTTATTATATATATTGTATTTTCTTTTAAGCATTTTTGAAGGTGCGCCGCTACTTCGCGGATTTTCAGTTTCCGCGGGTGGTCTCGGTCCCCATTAACCGCGATAACCGAGGGTTCACTGTACTCCATAAAATTTACAAAAAGCGAGGTGAAACACTCAACCAGGGCTGCTTTTTTGAACATTTCTCGAGGGCCATGGCGAGCCATTTCAAAAAAGCTGCACAACTAACGTATAAAATATTGATAAATTTGCTCTGCCTGATGTGTGTGTCAAGTTTCACGAGTTGTCGTTCATATTTAGAACCTCATAATCAGCGTTGTTTTATTGCCAAACAGTGCAATGCCACTCCCACAACTTTTCACGAAAAAGGATGAATTTCGTATTGTGACATCCTCATGGCCGAAACAGTCCTCCGAGCATATATGAGGGCGACCTTGTTGAGTTGCACGGAGAAAAACATCTAAGAAAATAACTTGTATTAGCTTTTACCAGTTGGTGGCGCTACTACTACGATGAAAAATAAGTTGGTAGATGTCTTCAGGGCTGAAGTATCCTCAAATGTGTACAACTTCGAGAAGATAGGATCATCTGAGTAATGTTGCCGGAGCTTTTGTTGCCACAGAGTACAATCGGACTTTTCAGCACCGTAATAGCCACGCCTTTTGCCAAAACGTCACAAAATTCGGCAGAGAGTAAGTGAGTCTTTTCTGACTAATTTTCAGTCGGATTCGTCAAAAGGGCACCGTGCAGTACGTGAAAATTAAAATAAAAACAAATTTTTGATTCCACTTGGCGGCGCTGTGTGTATAACAAAATAATAACATTAAGATGTCTTCAGGTCGGGACGTTTTATTTACAGGTGAAGGTTTGGATTTTTAGGAGCATGTCCAGGGGAGTTATTAAGCATTCATTTATTTGTATTAGGTTCATTTTGTCTTCTTATTATTGATATTTGACTGATTCATTAAAAGCAGACAATTATGTTTTAGGTTAATTTTTTACCTGACATGTTTCGGCGAGTCTTTCGCCTTCTTCAGAGTGTCGCATGATGGTGTCTTGAGACCCGTCTTTATCAGCTGATGTTCCATGAGGGTGTGACTTACCTGTCAAAAAAATTAAAAAATCAGAGCAGTAAAAGAACAAGCACAACATGAACATTACAAATCAGCAATCACTGACCACTGCAAAAGGGAAAACCACATCATGGACTGGGAGAAGGGCAGGGTCATCCGCACCGGAGAGAACAAACTACAGCGCTGGATCAAAGAAGCAATTGAGATCTGCAAGCGAGGCATAAAAACCATGAACAGAGACAAGGGAGCCTTCATCCTCTCTACCACCTGGAGCAGCATCTTGGCGGAGTGAACGGACAGCGGGGGGCGTGACTTGCCTTCATTCTTGTGACAGGTAAGGCACGCCTTCATGGAACATCAGCTGATAAAGACTGGTCACAAGACACCATCACAGGGTTCGAAGTTAACTTTAAAAACTGCTTCCCCATAGGGCAAGTGCCACTAAAATTTGCCTTGCCCGAGTGGCCAAATTACTTGCCCAACTAGGGCAAGTGACAATTTTTTTTCTCTTGCCCTGAGTGACTTTTTGTATGACAAAGTGTCTAATTACAAATTGCATGAATTTTTTGTTCGGACAGTTCCCGCCTAGAAAGAATTAAAAATACGTTACAATCATAAGTGTTGCTTATATAAAAATGTATCATGTATTAACACATTAATTAGGTGTCTGCTGACCCAGGATTATGTTATTGTTATGTTATGTTATATATCAAAGAGAATGTGGAATGACACTGAACGATGGAAGGTGGAAGGATGTGGAAAGATCGTGAATGACATTGAATGATTTGGAATGACACTGAAAGATTTTGAATAATACTGAATGACACTGAATGAAGTAAAACTCTCTGGGAACGGGCCAATTCAAGATAGCTGCCGCACTGTGGGGGAGGCTTTGGTACCAAATTTGGAAAGAGACCCAAACGGTTGGGTCCATTTTATATCAGTGTGGGGGTGAAACGTTGGTCTTGGCGGAGCTGTCTGAATATTGGAGAAGTGAGAAGACAAAGTAAAACAGAACAATTAAAATCACTCTTCAAATACATATTGTTTGGTAAGCAGAGCATGATTTACAGCTCACCATTTTATTGCATGCACCAAGCATGTTATACATTTTTCTGTCCACGGGATGGCGTAGTCAAGAAAAATGAAGCATCTCGAAGCCCATTCGTGTGTGAAGTATTTCCCTGCAGGGCTTGGCTGCTTTATGGGGCTTCATTTTGCCATCACTAGTTTTAGATAGTTTTAATTTTTGAAAGAGCATTTTCATTTTACAGTGAACCCTCGCTACTTCGCGGTTCACCTTTCGCGGGTTCAGTGCTTCGCGGGTCTAAAAAATATTCGGGGACATTGTAGTTTCGCCGAGCGGCACGACGGGGCGCTGGAGCTGTTAGACGGCCGGCATGCGCCGAAGAAGAGCGTGGGCGAAGAGGAGAGTGGACGAAGAAGAGCACGTTCCCCCGGGCACGATTTGGGGCGACGTTTCGCGCGGTTCGGACCGTACCAGAGCTCCGGCCAGCGTGCGTGGCAGTTAAGCCGAAGAGGAACAACTTCCGCCCGGGCACTAGCGGGGCGACATTTCGCTCTGTTCGGGAGCGTACGAGAGCTCCGGAGGAGGCCGGCCGGCGTGCGTGGCAGTTAAGCCGAAGAGGAGCACCTTCCCCGGGCACGGGCGGTGTCAAGCGGCCCCTAAGTTTAACCGAATGGAAGCTCCGGAGGAGGAGGGCATGCTCGCGTCACAGTTAAGCCGAAGAGAAGCACCTTCCCCGGGCACGGGCGGTGCCAAACGGCCCTTAAGTTTAACCGAATGGAAGCTCCGGGGGAGGAGGGCGGGCGTGTGTCACAGTTAAGCCGAATAGGAGCACCTTCCCCGGGCACGGGCGGGGCGAAATGAAACCGAGTTCAATCGAACGGAGACACGCTTCGGGGGAGCAGGTCCGGCGTGCATGACAATTAAGCCGAAGAGGAGCACCTCTTCCGCCCGAGCACGAGCGGAGCGCGAGGCTGTCAGTTATGAATGAATAAATGAATAAAAAAAATAAATGAAGAATGCCACCTTTCATTTCACAGGGCACACCGGACGGCGTACCAGCAGGTAAAGGTCGAAGCAATTAAAAAAATACAAAAAGAAGTAATTGAATAAATACAAAAATAATGGCTGGGGAATAAAAAAATAATAAGTTTTAATAATAATTTTTTTTTTTTTGTTATAGCATGAATTTCACTCTCTCTCTCTCTACCCGTGTGTATATATATATATATATATATATATATATATATATATATATATATATATATATATTTATTAATTTTTTTTTTTTAAACATTTTTGAAGGTGCACCACTACTTCGCACTTTTTTTTTTAAGCATTTTTGAAGGTGCGCCGCTACTTCGCGGATTTTCAGTTTTCGCGGGTGGTCTCGGTCCCCATTAACCGCGATAACCGAGGGTTCACTGTATTTTTTTCATTATCGAATTTTATTTTTTTCTATTCAAGTTTTGAGTTCATTTTCGTTTACTAAAATAACCTTGGGCTGCAACTACTATCACAGCAACGGCTCATTATATTTTGGCTGCTAAATATGCCAATTTGTCAGAGAGAAGACCGTGACAAAGAATGGCCCAATCGCAATAAACACTCTACACCATACGTTCCTCGTTGACGTGTACATGGGGTGTTGCAGAGCACAGGTTCCAAGCGTACCGATATTGCAAAATTGGGACAATGCGTGTGACGACACCAACTTCCGCCTCCTATGTCATCGAGCTTGGCGGCACGTTATATTATGTATTTATTTGTAACAATTTTGACGTTGAGAGTGATATTAAAACTTAAGTAATGTGGTAGTTAGGAAAAAACCCTGGCTTGGGACCCACCGGAACAAGCTATAGCTTCATTTGTACTATTTGAGGCGCTCTCACAATCTGCGGCGCATGCACACAAGGTCGCTAAGTACGCTAGCTGCACTCGGACAAAACACGTAGGTGACTTTAAAAGAGTGACCGAAATTGCACACATGCAACTGTTTATCATAATGTCATAATTCGATATGTACATTTGAAGAGAATTTTTTTCAGCATGGGCACAAGAATTCCACCGAACATCGCCAGTTCAATGGGATTTTGGTTAAGTCCGCAAATAATTGTGGACAATATACTTTGGCTGCGCGCTCGGATAATTTTACTCGTATATACTTCAATGAGGGTGTAGTGTGGGTATCGGGATCTTTAACACGCCCTAACACGAAGCTGACTCTCCAACCGCCACAGCCTTTTAATGACGAAATTATAAAATAAACAAAAACACTGTTCAACAACATAAAATAAAATAAAAAATCACATCATACTTACATTTATAAACTTTAATCCTCAAGAACATTATTCTCAGGTTGTCCGAAAGACGAGGACACGGGAGCGCCTCGGGCATGTTCTTCTTCCTTGTGTAGGCGAATGACATTTTAAGGTGCTTGTCCGCCACCTGCTGTGCTGAACTATGTATTAAATAAGAAAAGCAAATTGTTGAATGTTTTTTCCCCAATGAAGACTGAATTGTAAAATACCCGGAAATGGCTTTTCTGTTTTATTGTGCATTTAAAAAAAATTCAGATTGTCCTTTTTTGTTGAGATAATTGTTGAATATTGAAATTGCACATGTAACTGGTAATTTAGTTTTAGACATTATTTGAACCAGTGGAGGGCCATGCATTTCACACCTGGGCCTTCAATGAAGTCCTACTTCGTCCTACTTGAATAAATCCCCCTCATTATACCATAATTTATGACACCACGGGTGGACAAACAATATACAGAAAAGCACTTAGACAGCACTGACCGAGTGTTGGACGATATAGCTTCTCTTGAAAGGTCCGTGTTGAAAATGGCCTCGCAAGTGAATCTTCAATTTCTAAAGATAAAGATGTCTTTTAATTGTCCCATAACGGGGACATTTGCAGTGTTACAGCAGCAAAGATATACATCACACAGTGGCACCGACGTAATGTAGCCGTTAATGTATAACATTGGCAGCAGGCATTCATAAAAAGCATGCAAATATACACAGTATATACGTATATACACAGATCCCCATGTATATACACACTTACAGCCCACAACATATACAAGTGTAAGGAAACACTCCTAATGCCTGTCTATGGTTCAGAGGGGAAATAAATAAAAACGCTGCAATGATAAAAAAAAATACTGAATGATTGAAAATACTGCAATGATAAAAATACTGCAAGAATAAAAGTACTGTACCCAGCCAACATGTCCAACTGGGCCCCAAATGGGGTAAATGCGGGATTCCTGGGTACCAAGTGGGAATGGGCTAGAAGTGGGCAATGGTACAGGGTTCCATGTGGGCGCCATCTGGGATTGGTGGGCATGGGCTTAAACTGGGCAAATGTTGTGGGTGCAATACGGGTTGTGTATGGGCTAAGTGGGCATGGGTTAGAACTGGTAAAGATAAAGATAAAGATGTCCTTTATTAGTCCCACAATGGGGAAATTTGAGGTGTTACAGCAGCAAAGATATAGCTCACACAGAGTCGGCGGCGTAATGTAGCCGTTAATGTATAACATTAGCAGCAGACATTCATAAAAAGCATGCAAATATACACAGTATAAACGTATCTAAGTGTAAGGAAACACTCCTAATGTCTGTCCATTATACAGAGGGGAAAATGCTGTAATGATAAAAACTACTGAATCTACTACTGAAACCATTTATAGGTCCTATTTGGGTTATGTGTGGGCTAAGTGGGCATGGGTTAGAACTGGTCAACCATGTGAGGGTCTCATATGGGCTGTATATGGGCCAAGTGGGCATGGGTTAGAGCTGGTCAACCATGTCTGGGTCCTATTTGGGTTATGTGTGGGCTAAGTGGGCATGGGTTAGAAGTGGTCACCATTTATCGGTCCTGTTTGGGTTATGTGTGGGATAAGTGGGCATAGGTTAGAGCTGGTCAACCATGTCTGGGTCCTGTATGGGTTATGGATGAGCTAAGCGGGCATGGGTTTGAAAATTTGTTCTGGAGCCTTTTTGATATTTAATGCATGCTATGCTAATAGTAACCACCCGAAGACTATTCTCAGTAGAACTATTCAATGGATGCCAAAACGATAGAGACATGGCCATGGAGCCTATGCTGCGAGATTGTGAAAGGACTAAAATAAGTGTAGGATTTTTGAGGACCAGAAGTCAGCTTTTATTAGGTTTGACATTGATTTAACTTATGGAACAATGCAAATTATGGTCGGGTTGTTGTTGGACTTTTTCCGCTTTTGACTAAGGGACGGGTGTTTTTATTTTCTGGGACTCTTTAGAACAAGCGGCACGGTGGCGGACTGGTTAGCAAGTCCGCATCACAGTACAGAAGTGCAAGGTTCTCCCTGTGCCTGCTAGGGTTTTCGCCGGTTTCCTCCCACTTTCCAAAAACATTCATGATAGGTTGATTGGTCACTGGTCCAAGGTCTGAGTGTGAGAGCGGATGGTTGCTTGTCTCTGTGTGCCCTGCGATTGACTGGCAACCAGTTCAGGGTGTACCCTGTCGACTGCCCGAAGACAGCTGGGATAGGCTCCAGCACTCCCGGGGACCCTTGTGAGGACAAGAAGCAGTACAGAGGATTGATTGATTTATTAAAATTAAAATTAAATTCATGTATTTATCTATGCTAAATTTAACAAGGCTGGACGTTATATTTTGTGAATTTACATGTACCCCCAACTGTGACTTAATAACCCTTAAGGGACAAGATAACATTTTATAATATTCCAGACAGCTAAGATTGTCATCTATGAACTATTTGACAAGGCAGGTCCAGCATCGTCAGCCACATCCAACAGTCAACACAGTTACTTTTTTTTTAATAAACAAAATCAACATTATTAATTAATGTTATTTTATTAATTCTGTATGCTGTGAAAGATCTTTATTCAAAGTATATTTGAAGTTATTTCTACCTTATTGCTTGATTTTTGTAGATTCAAGTTGGAGTTGTCAAAATTACAGATTCTTTTGAAGGCAGCATATTCAAACTGTGAGAAAAGGAGCGAATGCAAGCTACGCGGTCTTTGAGGTGCGGCAGAAGAGCTGAAAGCACGGTGAGTCCCGAACGATAATTGAATTAATTAATTAATCTTGGGTAAATGTCTGGCTCTCATTTTTTAGACTTACTTTACAATGTGTTTTGTAATTTTTCAAGGTTGCCTGTGTTGGAAAACTGCTTGGTGCGTTAGCTAAAACACAGTATGCTAAAATGATAAGTGACGAGAACACAGAGGGTATATCAACAACGTACGTACTCGAATTATTTTGGGGAAAACTTAAGTACATTATAATCACCCTTTTAATAATACTGATAAGCGTTGTGTGTTTTATTTATTTTTATGAGGACCTTTACAACGAGCTACATATTGTTAGCATTGGGCCTACGACGCTAAACACAGTGTCCCTCGATCTCTCTCCAAAATTCTCCAAAAGACTTAAGCTTTCACTCAAATTAATACAATCTACTCCACTAGCTCATTTAAGGCTTTTTTGTGATGTGTTTGATTTGGGTAAGTAAAGCAAAACATATTAACTGTTGAATGTTGCCTGTTATTTAAATAATAGAAATTCAAGATGAAAGTTGAACAGATATTGAAATGCTAGATTGGCTCATTCAGAATCATGCCACAATGTGCTTTGTATGTTTTGTGTGTGGGTTTATCAAGCTCTAATTCAATGCAGTGTCCAAAACGAGCGCGCATAATTGTTGGATGAATGTTGGTTAATAGAGTCAGATAATAGTTAAAATTCCAACAGTTGAACAGATGTTGAAATGCTAGATTGGCTCATTCAGAATCATGCCACAATGTGCTTTGTATGTTTTGTGTGTAGGCTTATCAAGCTCTAATTCAATGCAGTGTTGAGCTGCATTTGAGAGGAACTACGTAAGTAACTAATGTGGAAAAATTGTGACTTCTTTGTGTACTTTTATTTTGAATATTCAAATTTTGTGGGTAAAGGTTAGAGAAAATAAGTTTAAAATGAGAGCTGTACAGGTATTTAAGTTTTTGGTTTGTAAAATACCCGAATGTGGGTTTCAGCAGGTGAGGCAATGATTGGACAGAGCAAAAGCTATGCTCCAAAATAGAAGTGATTACACCTTCACTAGACTAACCTGCAGCTAATTACATAATTATAAAATTAACACTTTAACCTGGCTTCCCCATCACAGATGTATTCTTTTAAATGCAAAGCTTTTTGTTCTAGCTTTTGTTGTTAAATGACATTCATGCCCAAGTGTCTATGCATCCATTGCAGGGATGTTTTCTCAAGTGACGAGTCTGAAGCCTGTGATGACGAAGTACCATCTACACCTCCCCATGGATTGTCACAGAGAAAAAGCTTCCTAACCAAGAGAGGCGCTGCAGAAGGTCCTTGAGTACGTCCAACGTGTTGAGTCTGTGAGTCTACTGCAGGATCTAATGCAGGTATGAAAATGATGAAATTTTAATGTATTATCTTCAAAATTATAAATAATTATTTAATTTCTTGAAATATAAAATTAGGTACCCTAAACCCAAGTAGGAACCCCAGTCCCAGTACATTCCTGATTCTGGAGCTACAGAGATCAAACCATCCTACTGTATCACTAAATAGCCCCACCTCTAAAACCCTGATTCGGAAGGCCGAGTTGAAAGACTTCAGAGTTCAAGATGGTCAACTGCAACTATGATAAGCCGAATGTGTTCACCCCAAGTCGGAAACTGAGAAAAAGACTCAATTTTCACATGATTTCAGTCCCTTCTATATTTAAAAGAATGTATTGGGGCTCTAAAAATGTGAAATATTTTTACAAGTATTTCTTTTACTACTCATAGGCAGTTTCATAATAATAGTACAATTTGGCATCGTGTATTGTTTTTTGGTTCCATTCAAAATGCACAAGACGTATAGACATATTTTGTTTGTGGATCGCTGCAGCATCACACGAGTGCACAGAGACAAACGTGGCAGCAACTTAAAACAATTAAAATATCGAATCGAAATCGAGAACTGAAAATCAAAAATCGAATCGGGGCTTGAGTGAATCGTTACCTCCCTAATCATAATCATTTTGGTAGAATGTTGGGCTCTTGCCCTTTGAGTGTATATGGCGTTACCGAAGCTGTTCACTTAATCGACAATTCCTTTCCTGTGACGTTTATCATACCCAGTTTAACTGCCAAAATATTTTTAAGTGTGTGATGATTATCTGGATCGAGTGACACCCATGTTATAATGGTTGCAGGTATTGGTGGATTGGACGATAGTGTCAGAACAATGATGGCGTTCATCATGACAAATCCTCTGTCTCTGAAGTACAATCTCTTTGGACATCGTAGCAAGAACAAGCGCCGAGACCTGCCTTTTTCGGATGTTCTATACGGTAATATATTTTTTTTTTTTTTTTTTTTTTAAGGGATTGTGGTGTGAAGACATTTCAGCATGTCCCATAAGGTTTCACAATCATTAAATAGCTTTACTAAGTTGGCTTCTTGTCTTTTTTGTTTTAGGAGCACTGAAAAGGAATGGAGCCACAAAGGACATCAACGAGAAGGACACAGGCAACCCTGTCCAAGTGGTTCATGGGAGCTTGTGATCAAGGTGGGAATAGGGCAGTTCGAGCTCGGAGATCTCAAGGCAACTGTCAGGTTTAAAACGTCCTGACGCCATTTTTAGACTGAAGGTGGCATAAATCCAGACCAAACCAGTTAGAGTTTTGTTTTTGACCATTCGCGAATGGGAGAGGAAGTCAGGAGGTGAAGCAGGCGTCTTGCCAGTTCAATCTCGCGCACTCTCTCTCACTCTCTACCACCCGTTCGGTCTTTTATCAGCAACCTAAGCAGACAATGGAGGTCTGTCTGAAATTCTAGCAGGCAGGCAGGAAGCAATCAACCACAGTAGTCAGTCAGGAATTCGAAACTAAAGTGTGTGCGTGTGTTCCAGTTGTGCGCGTGTGTGCTAAAGCAATAATGTGAGTGTCTGTGTGTGTGTGCGCAATTATAACTGATACAAATAGTGTATAAAAACATGATTAGAAATACACAAACTATTTACATATCCTCATCCCATCTCACATTCCCCCGTTTGTGGGTTTAAATCATGTCCTTACGGCTTTAAGACAGATCATCATAATGAAATCATACAACAGTGTGGTCATCCGTGGAGGGGCGAAAACCCTCAGTAGGGACAAAATTCCCCTCCTCCCTTCCGGCGTGGAACGAGATTCTCATGGTATGTTGGTCACTTGGGAATAAAACATAAAAAAACTTCAATATACCTAGTGAAAAATAACAAAACTGTCTCCACGCAGAGCTTGTCTCCACGCAGAGCTTGTCTCTGCGGCGACTTGATGGAGGCCCTTGCCTCGTTGTAGGAGGGGACAGCCGTCTTTACCTCCCGGATCTTCGTGTGTGGTGTATGTGTGTGCATGTGTGGGGGCAGGGGCAAAAGGGTCCATGTGTTATTTAGGTTTCAGTGTCCAGTTCGAGTTTGTCATTGTCCAGTTCGAATTCGTCATTCTCAACATCAATCAGGTTGTAATGGTACATTTGGGCAACAAACATGCAGTTAATAATCATCTTTGTCATAAGAATAATGCAACATGAACAGACTACACATAACAAAAATGAAAACCATAATTATCCCGATATATTGTCTTTCAAATTCTTCGTAGTGGTCATAACATCAATAATTGTTTCATTTTATTAAAAATGTAAATGCAGTAATGTTCTCCAATCAAGGCTAAAATTCTTTATGTACGTCATTAATTTCCAAACAATATCTAATCTTTTTGTTCTGTGGCTTCAACATTCGTATCTGTGGCTGGTTGTGCGGTTCCGATGTGCGTGTGGTCCGATATTGTGACTCAGGTGGGCTCCTGTTCGAGGGATTCGCGTTGCTCGGCCTTTAGCTGGAAACCGGAGAAGCTTGTACTGCAACTGGTGGATCCAGCTGCCACGCCCCGCGACCTTTGCTGCCGTCGGGGTCACTGCAATCATCTGGCGAGGGCCATCTCAGCATTCACTTGTCCCAACGAAGTCGTTTCAGCACCTTGAAGAAGAGTTGGTCTCCCACACGGACGTGATTTCTCTGTGGATCAGAACACACTGGCCAGTAATTGCGTCTTTTTTTTTTTTTTTTTTTTTTTTTGGGCAAAACATGTTTCCCATGTGGACTGGGACTGATGTGCCAGTCGCTGGTGGTTCTGATGAACCTGAGAGTCGATAGGGGATAGTGTCCTAACTTCGGCTGGCACTATCCTCATTGCTGTGATTGAAACACAGTCTGGTCATTGTCTCCTTTTTTTTCCCTCATATTCTTGATAAGTCTGCCCTTAACAGTCCCATTAGTGCGTTCCACAAGTCCTGCAGACTGTATGCACAATGACGCTTTGAGTCAATTTTGCAACAACTGTCCCACTTGTTACAACATCATTCACAAAATGCATAATTTTCACTTCAAATCACTTCTTGAAATTCCAAATGTCAGGATAATTTGTGTTAGGTTGAAGATGTATTTTATCCCATATTTTACTCTATTAGTATTGCAAAAGAATTGTTCCACAGCGTGACCCATGTTTGACCATATGGATGAGAAGACTTCACAGAGAAGCGGATGCCTGAAGACTGGATCAACGTCTGCAACATCAAAGGAGGTGTGCTGAGACACACCTCTGAAACAAAAGGACTGAGACTTTAGTACCAGAGCACTAAAAGGGCATATCTGCCTTTTCAATCAGTGGATGACTGCCATTGATGTCTGTCTTTCCTCTTGTGTCTGAGATGTTTACATGTTCCTGCTGGTGCTCCCCCCTTCATCTCTTAGTGCAAATACATTGTATTGTTAGGGACTTCCCTAATAAAATAGAGGGCTCGGCGGAGTGTGCTCCAGAACGAATTTGGAGATGTAACTGAGCACACCTCTGTTCGTTCTCCTCGCGAGTAAAAGATCAACTCTTGTCTTCCTTCCATTCATTTAGCCTATGTTCAGTGAATGCTTAGGTGATTGAACCTGACAATTTGATTACACAACACTTTTTCCAACTGTTTTAGCATCAACATATGTTGTCGGAAACAACTTAATCCATTTTGAAAACATATGAATTACAACCAAACAATATTGCATCTCAAACAAATAACACTGTCTAAAAAAAAGTTTTTTGTTGAAAAGTCTGTATGTGGGAACAATTTCATATCATACTACCCCTCTCTTGACTCATGGTTATGCTCGTGTGTCACTCTTATTACTTTTCCAATCAATGAATTAGGCAGCCAGGATTTGCCATCTGCCAATTTGCTGATCCTGTCCTCAGCAATGTTTGCACCTTTGTTCTCCCAATTTGTGCGTTCAATTACTGGTACCTTTTTCCCTGGCGTGGGATCAAATTGTCAAGTTGATTTTCTGCGTGTGTGTGCGTGTGGGGGTGTGTTCATTTTCCCTTTTAGCTGCGCTGTGTCGATATAAAGGCGAGGCAGTTTCCAATTGTAATTGTGTCATTTTCTGTTAAGTGAATTTTGCGTTCACAAATAACTATTTTAGACGTGCTTTATGCACAACTTTTCTTTTCCTGTTGTGGTTTTTAAAGCCCAATGTCGACAGAACGCTTGAACATTTATCTTGACTGTCAGTCCACATTGTAACCATACAACTCATACAAGATGGGAAACCCCAAATTTTAATTAGCTCACACCCGCCTACGCTCTTCCTGCTTATCCTAACAATCTCTTATCCGTTGGTATCACAATGTTAGTACTCCCATCGCATAAAAGTCAGTTTGATTTCAGGCTGCGACCTTGGTTCTCAAACACTTTTACTTCTTATCAGTCTGGAATGCGCACCTGGTCTGTGTTACAAGTCTGAGTTCCTCCAGTCGGGAGGAAGGTCAAGTCGCGGTTTGGTGATAATTTGGACGGCTCCACAGTCGTGTGGCGCCTCCTAGATGATGCGGGGAAAAAATGACGCTGGGCTGAAATGCACCGCAACTTATCAGTATAATGTGTCCCTGTGACAATTAGGCCGGCGTGCAATGTGAATGTGGTGGGAAAAGAATGTAATTTTTTGATTCCTTAAAGCAGCAGTGAAAGCTCTTAATCACACTCTAAGTGGTTCTCTGCCACGAAATCCAAATTGTTGTGACTAAATATGCAAATGAATTCATTTTGCCCTGGTTCCTGCAGTAACCCAGGCTAATGAAGTCATTTTTTGCAGTCACTGTTTTGCTCAAATGGCTTATAATAATTTGGTAGTGCGTTAAGATGCTTTGTCGATACAATCTTGTAGTGTATCTTCACAAGTTCCAACATACACAACCCATTCCATGGCCATGACGATACTGTTTTAAAGATTACCAAGGCTTGTTGGACCTTTCTCTGCCACATAAATTACAGCCCTGAGAGGCACTGGGCCTCAACTTTATCTATGAAGGGTCAGGGATTTAATGGGGGTCACCGAGGCGTCCCAAGGAAAGTTTTTACAGAAAAGTGGTCTGGCAATATCTTTTCTCTTTCTTATCACTGACAATGCGCCCCTTTAAAGTTTTGACGTTTGTTTGAATTCGCCCGTGCTTATTAATTCTATTGAAGTCCAATTTTGTCAGTGTATCACGGCCTAATGAGTAAAACGCATGTTGATGTAGAACTCCTTCTACACACACTTTTATGTTTGACTTTTTACGTCACGTGATCCTCCATTGCTACCACAACTCGTCCTGAAAAGTTAATGTTTTGTAACAAGACTTACTGCTTCCTCCTTTCTTTCTTTTCTTTTTCCTTCCTTCTGCCCAACACGTTCATGCTTTCTGTGCATAATTTAGAATTTTCTTTTCCATTTTACAAGTTGGCCAATTTAAATTAGGTTGTTTTATTTGAAAAGCCTGTAATTCTCTTTTTTTTCCCCTTTTCACCTAATCACAAATTTCTTATCACAAAAATGAACATGTTAATTCTATTTTATTTCCTATTTTTCCAATCTTGTGACTCATTTCACTTCAACCAGTTCTACCTTAAAGTGGACAAGTACACATCAATGTTTTTTGTAGTTTCTATTTTCTTCTCTGCTTTAATGAAAATTATAGCCCTTCTAGCCAAATTTTTCCTGTGTCATTTCTATCTCTGCATTTCATTCCATTTCTGGCCTACCTTAATACTAAAACAAAAATGCTCTTTCAAAAATTAAAACTATCTAAAACTAGTGATGGCAAAATGAAGCCCCATAAAGCAGCCAAGCCCTGCAGGGAAATACTTCACACACGAATGGGCTTCGAGATGCTTCATTTTTCTTGACTACGCCATCCCATGGACAGAAAAATGTATAACATGCTTGGTGCATGCAATAAAATGGTGAGCTGTAAATCATGCTCTGCCCACCAAACAATATGTATTTGAAGAGTGATTTTAATTGTTCTGTTTTACTTTGTCTTCTAACTTCTCCAATATTCAGACAGCTCCGCCGAGACCAACGTTTCACCCCCACACTGATATAAAATGGACCCAACCGTTTGGGTCTCTTTCCAAATTTGGTACCAAAGCCTCCCCCACAGTGCGGCAGCTATCTTGAATTGGCCCGTTCCCAGAAAGTTTTACTTCATTCAGTGTCATTCAGTATTATTCAAAATCTTTCAGTGTCATTCCAAATCATTCAATGTCATTCACAATCTTTCCACATCCTTCCACCTTCCATCGTTCAGTGTCATTCCACATTCTCTTTCATATATAACATAACATAACAATAACATAATCCTGGGTCAGCAGACACCTAATTAATGTGTTAATACATGATACATTTTTCTATAAGCAACCCTTATGATTGTAACGTATTTTTAATTCTTTCTAGGCGGGAACTGTCCGAACAAAAAATTCATGCAATTTGTAATTAGACACTTTGTCATACAAAAAGTCACTCAGGGCAAGAGAAAAAAAATTGTCACTTGCCCAAGTTGGGCAAGTAATTTGGCCACTCGGGCAAGGCAAATTTTAGTGGCACTTGCCCTATGGGCAAGCAGTTTTTAAAGTTAACTTCGAACCCTGTGATGGTGTCTTGTGACCTGTCTTTATCAGCTGATGTTCCATGAAGGCGTGCCTTACCTGTCACAAGAATGAAGGCAAGTCACGCCCCCCGCTGTCCATTCACTCCGCCAAGACGCTGCTCCAGGTGGTAGAGAGGATGAAGGCTCCCTTGTCTCTGTTCATGGTTTTTATGCCTCGCTTGCAGATCTCAATGGCCTCTCTGATCCAGCGCTGTAGTTTGTTCTCTTCTGTGCGGATGACCCTGCCCTTCTCCCGGTCCATGATGTGGTTTTCCCTTTTGCAGTGGTCAGTGATTGCTGATTTGTAATGTTCATGTTGTGCTTGTTCTTTTACCGCTCTGATTTTTTAATTTTTTTGACAGGTAAGTCACACCCTCATGGAACATCAGCTGATAAAGACTGGTCTCAAGACACCATCATGCGACACTCTGAAGAAGGCGAAAGACTCGCCGAAACATGTCAGGTAAAAAATTAACCTAAAACATAAATGTCTGCTTTTAATGAATCAGTCAAATATCAATAATAAGAAGACAAAATGAACCTAATACAAATAAATGAATGCTTAATAACTCCCCTGCACATGCTCCTAAAAATCCAAACCTTCACCTGTAAATAAAACGTCCCGACCTGAAGACATCTTAATGTTATTATTTTGTTTTACACACAGCGCCGCCAAGTGGAATCAAAAATTTGTTTTTATTTTAATTTTCACGTACTGCACGGTGCCCTTCTGACGAATCCGACTGAAAATTAGTCAGAAAAGACTCAAGACAATGATCTTACTCTCTGCCGAATTTTGTGACGTTTTGGCAAAAGGCGTGGCTATTACGGTGCTGAAAAGTCCGATTGTACTTTGTGACAACAAAAGCTCCGGCAACATGACTCAGATGATCCTATCTTCTCGAAGTTGTACACATTTGAGGATACTTCAGCCCTGAAGACTTCTACCAACTTATTTTTCATCGTAGTAGTAGCGCCACCAACTGGTAAAAGCTAATACAAGTTATTTTCTTGGATGTTTTTCTCCGTGCAACTCAACAAGGTCGCCCTCATATATGCTCGGATTACTGTTTCGGCCATGAGGATGTCACAATACGAAATTCGTCCTTTTTCGTGAAAGGTTGTGGGAGTGGCATTGCACTGTTCGGCAATAAAACAACGCTGATTATGAGGTTGTAAATATGAACGACAACTCGTGAAACTTTACACACACATCAGGCCGAGCAAATTTATAAATATATATATATATATATATATATATATATATATATATATATATATATATATATATATATATATATATATACGGGGAGAGAGAGAGTGAAATTCATGTTACAACAAAAAAAAACAAATTATTATTAAAACATATTATTTTTTAATTCCCCAGCCATTCTTTTTGTATTTATTTAATTACTCCGACTTTTACCTAATGGTACGCCGTCCGGTGTGCCCTGTGAAATGAAAGGTGGCATTCTTTATTTATTTATTCATTTATTCATTCATAACTGACAGCCTCGCGCTCCGCTCGTGCCCGGGCGGAAGAGGTGCTCCAATTCGGCTTAACTGTGACACACGCCCGCCCTCCTCCCCCGGAACTTCCATTCGGTTAAACTTAGGGGCCGCTTGGCACCGCCCATGCCCGGGGAAGGTGCTCCTCTTCGGCTTACTGTGACGCGAGCATGCCCTCCTCCTCCGGAGCTTCCATTCGGTTAAACTTAGGGGCCGCTTGAAACCGCCCGTGCCCGGGGAAGGTGCTCCTCTTCGGCTTACTGTGACGCGAGCATCCCCTCCTCCTCCGGAGCTTCCATTCGGTTAAACTTAGGGGCCGCTTGGAACCGCCCGTGCCCGTGGAAGGTGCTCCTCTTCGGCTTACTGTGACGCGAGCATGCCCTCCTCCTCCGGAGCTTCCATTCGGTTAAACTTAGGGGCCGCTTGGCACCGCCCGTGCCCGGGGAAGGTGTTCCTCTACGGCTTAACTGCCACGCACGCCGGCCGGAGCTCTGGTACGGTTCAAACCGCGCGAAACGTCGCCACCGATCGTGTCCGGGGGAACGTGCTCTTCTTCGTCCACTCTCCTCTTCGCCCACGCTCTTCTTCGGCGCACGCCGGCCGTCTAACTGCTCCAGCGCCCCGTCGTGCCGCTCGGCGAAACTACAATGCCCCCGAATATTTTTTAGACCCGCGAAGCACTGAACCCGCGAAAGGTGAACCGCGAAGTAGCGAGGGTTCACTGTATGTATAAGACCAAGACCTACAAAAAAGTCTCTTGGAGCAATGAGCTAGGTTTTACAGGAAGTCGGCCATTTTTAATTTACTTAAAAGGGGGCGGGTCACCACAATGGACTTTGTGTAGAAATTATTATTGGGGCCCGAGCAGCGACGGCGGCGAGGTCCCTATTGTTTTTGAAGAAATTATTATTAGGGCCCGAGCAGCGACCGCTACGAGGTCCCCATTGTTTTTGTGGAAATTATTATTATTTTTATTATTATTATTAGGGCCCGAGCAGTGACCGCTGCGAGGTCCCTATTGTTTTTCTAGAAATTGTTATTAGGGCCCGAGCTGCGACGGCTGCGAGGTCCCTATTGTTTTTGTAGAAAATATTATTACTTTTATTATTAATAATATTATTATTATTATTATTAGGGCCTGAGCAGCGACCGCTGCGAAGTCCCTATTGTTTTTGTAGAAATTATTATTATTATTATTTTTCCGATTGTTCGATCGCATTTTTGACCCCCGAAACATGCACAAAAACTCACCAAACTTGGCAGTCTCATCGGGCATGGCGAAAAATTTGATATTTTAACGTCTAATATGAACAGGAAGTGAGTTATGAATTTTTGAAAGTCCGACTTTTGCCCTTTTTTGCATGTTTACAGGGGTCATTCTTTTGCACCCTGATCCTAAAGGCTTCATCTGATTGCCTTAAAATTCTGTCTGTAGCATCTGAAGACCTGGGACAAACACTGGGGCTAAAATTTTTTGTTTCCGAAATACTATATGACAGGGGCGGGGCTTCAAAGTTTTCACTTAAGATTTCCTTCGCCGCAATGGACAAAATGCTTAATAACTCTCCTGCACATGCAGCTAAAAATCCAAAACTTCACATGTACATAAAGAGTCTGTACCTGAAGACATCTATATGTTTATATTCAGTTATACACCTTGCGCCAATCAATATCATTTTTTACATTTTGACGTACTGCACGGTGCCCTTTTAACGAATCTGATTGAAAATTGGCTAGAAAAGACTCAAGACATTGATCTTACTCTATCCCTATTTTTGTGACTTTCCTTCGAAGGGCGTGGCTATTACGGTGCCGCAGAGTCTGATTATTCTCCGTGGCAACAAAAGTTCCTGCAAAATGATTCAGATGATCCATCTTCTCGAAATTTTTCACATTTGAGGATATTCAGGCCCTGAAGACGGCTGCCAACTTATTTTTGATCGCAGTGGTAGCGCCACCAACTGGTTAAAACAAATACAAATTATTTTCGTTGATTTTTTTCTCCGGGCAGGTTAACAAAATCTACCTTACATTTGCTCGGATGAGTGTTTAGGCCTTGAGGATGTCACAATACGAAAGTCTTTTGCCTTCTTCAGAGTGTCACATGATGGTGTCTTGTGGCCCGTCTTTATCAGCTGATGTTCCATGAGGGCGTGACTTACCTGTCACAAGAACGAAGGCAAGTCACGCCCCCGCTGTCCATTCACTCCGCCAAAATGCTGCTCCAGGTGGTAGAGAGGATGAAGGCTCCCTTGTCTCTGTTCATGGTTTTTATGCCTCGCTTGCAGATCTCAATGGCCTCTCTGATCCAGCGCTGTTGTTTGTTCTCTTCGGTGCGGATGACCCTGCCCTTCTCCCGGTCCATGATGTGGTTTTCCCTTTTGCAGTGGTCAGTGATTGCTGATTTGTAATGTTCATGTTGTGCTTGTTCTTTTACTGCTCTGATTTTTCATTTTTTTGACAGGTAAGTCACACCCTCATGGAACATCAGCTGATAAAGACGGGTCTCAAGACACCATCATGCGACACTCTGAAGAAGGCGAAAGACTCGCTGAAACATGTCAGGTAAAAAATTAACCTAAAACATAATTGTCTGCTTTTAATGAATCAGTCAAATATCAATAATAAGAAGACAAAATGAACCTAATACAAATAAATGAATGCTTAATAACTCCCCTGCACATGCTCCTAAAAATCCAAACCTTCACCTGTAAATAAAACGTCCCGACCTGAAGACATCTTAATGCTATTATTTTGTTATACACACAGTGCCGCCAAGTGGAATCAAAAATTTGTTTTTATTTTAATTTTCACGTACTGCACGGTGCCCTTTTGACGAATCCGACTGAAAATTAGTCAGAAAAGACTCAAGACAATGATCTTACTCTCTGCCGAATTTTGTGACGTTTTGGCAAAAGGCGTGGCTATTAAGGTGCTGAAAAGTCCGATTGTACTTTGTGGCAACAAAAGCTCCGGCAACATGACTTAGATGATCCTATCTTCTCGAAGTTGTACACATTTGAGGATACTTCAGCCCTGAAGACATCTACCAACTTATTTTACATCGTAGTAGTAGCGCCACCAACTGGTAAAAGCTAATACAAGTTATTTTCTTGGATGTTTTTCTCCGTGCAACTCAACAAGGTCGCCCTCATATATGCTCGGATGACTGTTTCGGCCATGAGGATGTCACAATACGAAATTCGTGATTTTTCGTGAAAAGTTGTGGGAGTGGCATTGCACTGTTCGGCAATAAAACAAAGCTGATTATGAGGTTCTAAATATGAACGACAACTCGTAAAACTTTACACACACATCAGGCCGAGCAAATTTATCAATATTTTATAAGTTAGTTGTGCAGCTTTTTTGAAATGGCTCGCCATGGCCCTCGAGAAATGTTAAAAAAAAGCAGCTCTGGTTGAGTGTTTCACCTCGCTTTTTGTAAATTTTATGGAGTACAGTGAACCCTCGGTTATCGCGGTTAATGGGGACCGAGACCACCCGCGAAAACTGAAAATCCGCGAAGTAGCGGCGCACCTTCAAAAATGCTTAAAAAAAATATACAATATATATAATAAATATATAAATATATATATATATATATATATATATATATATAAATATATATACGGGGAGAGAGAGAGTGAAATTCATGTTATAACAAAAAAACCAAATTATTATTAAAACGTATTATTTTTTTATTCCCCAGCCATTCTTTTTGTATTTATTTAATTACTCCGACTTTTACCTGCTGGTACGCCGTCCGGTGTGCCCTGTGAAATGAAAGGTGGCATTCTTTATTTATTTATTCATTTATTCATTCATAACTGACAGCCTCGCGCTCCGCTCGTGCCCGGGCAGAAGAGGTGCTCCAATTTGGCTTAACTGTGACACACGCCCGTCCTCCTCCCCCGGAGCTTCCATTCGGTTAAACTTAGGGGCCGCTTGGCACCGCCCGTGCCCGGGGAAGGTGCTCCTCTTCGGCTTACTGTGACGCGAGCATGCCCTCCTCCTCCGGAGCTTCCATTCGGTTAAACTTAGGGGCCGCTTGGAACCGCCCGTGCCCGGGGAAGGTGCTCCTCTTCGGCTTACTGTGACGCGAGCATGCCCTCCTCCTCCGGAGCTTCCATTCGGTTAAACTTAGGGGCCGCTTGGAACCGCCCGTGCCCGGGGAAGGTGCTCCTCTTCGGCTTACTGTGACGCGAGCATGCCCTCCTCCTCCGGAGCTTCCATTCGGTTAAACTTAGGGGCCGCTTGGCACCGCCCGTGCCCGGGGAAGGTGCTCCTCTACGGCTTAACTGCCACGCACGCTGGCCGGAGCTCTGGTACGGTCCGAACCGCGCGAAACGTCGCCACCGATCGTGTCCGGGGGAACGTGCTCTTCTTCGTCCACTCTCCTCTTCGCCCACGCTCTTCTTCGGCGCACGCCGGCCGTCTAACCGCTCCAGCGCCCCGTCGTGCCGCTCGGCGAAACTACAATGCCCCCGAATATTTTTTAGACCCGCGAAGCACTGAACCCGCGAAAGGTGAACCGCGAAGTAGCGAGGGTTCACTGTATGTATAAGACCAAGACCTACAAAAAAGTCTCTTGGAGCAATGAGCTAGGTTTTACAGGAAGTCGGCCATTTTGAATTTACTTAAAAGGGGGCGGGTCACCACAATGGACTTTGTGTAGAAATTATTATTGGGGCCCGAGCAGCGACCGCGGCGAGGTCCCTATTGTTTTTGTAGAAAATATTATTACTTTTATTATAATTATTATTATTATTATTAGGGCCTGAGCAGCGGCCGCTGCGAAGTCCCTATTGTTTTTGTAGAAATTATTATTATTATTATTTTTCCGATTGTTCGATCGCATTTTTGACCCCCGAAACATGCACAAAAACTCACCAAAGTTGGCAGTCTCATCGGGCATGGCGAAAAATTTGATATTTTAATGTCTAATATGAACAAGAAGTGAGTTATGAATTTTTGAAAGTCCGACTTTTGCCCTTTTTTGCATGTTTACAGGGGTCATTCTTTTGCACCCTGATCCTAAAGGCTTCATCTGATTGCCTTAAAATTCTGTCTGTAGCTTCTGAAGACCTGGGACAAACACTGGGGCTAATATTTTTTGTTTCCGAAATACTATATGACGGGGGCGGGGCATCAAAGTTTTCACTTAAGATTTCCTTCGCCGCAATGGACAAAATGCTTAATAACTCTCCTGCACATGCTGCTAAAAATCCAAAACTTCACATGTACATAAAGAGTCTGTACCTGAAGACATCTATATGTTTATATTCAGTTATACACCTTGCGCCAATCAATATCATTTTTTACATTTTGACGTACTGCACGGTGCCCTTTTAACGAATCTGATTGAAAATTGGCTAGAAAAGACTCAAGACATTGATCTTACTCTATCCCTATTTTTGTGACTTTCCTTCGAAGGGCGTGGCTATTACGGTGCCGCAGAGTCTGATTATTCTCCGTGGCAACAAAAGTTCCTGCAAAATGATTCAGATGATCCATCTTCTCGAAATTTTTCACATTTGAGGATATTCAGGCCCTGAAGACGGCTGCCAACTTATTTTTGATCGCAGTGGTAGCGCCACCAACTGGTTAAAACAAATACAAATTATTTTCGTAGATTTTTTTCTCCGGGCAGGTTAACAAAATCTACCTTACATTTGCTCGGATGAGTGTTTAGGCCTTGAGGATGTCACAATACGAAAGTCTTTCGCCTTCTTCAGAGTGTCACATGATGGTGTCTTGTGGCCCGTCTTTATCAGCTGATGTTCCATGAGGGCGTGACTTACCTGTCACAAGAATGAAGGCAAGTCACGCCCCCCGCTGTCCGTTCACTCCGCCAAAATGCTGCTCCAGGTGGTAGAGAGGATGAAGGCTCCCTTGTCTCTGTTCATGGTTTTTATGCCTCGCTTGCAGATCTCAATGGCCTCTCTGATCCAGCGCTGTTGTTTATTCTCTTCGGTGCGGATGACCCTGCCCTTCTCCCGGTCCATGATGTGGTTTTCCCTTTTGCAGCGGTCAGTGATTGCTGATTTGTAATGTTCATGTTGTGCTTGTTCTTTTACTGCTCTGATTTTTTAATTTTTTTGACAGGTAAGTCACACCCTCATGGAACATCAGCTGATAAAGACGGGTCTCAAGACACCATCATGCGACACTCTGAAGAAGGCAAAAGACTCGCCGAAACATGTCAGGTAAAAAATTAACCTAAAACATAATTGTCTGCTTTTAATGAATCAGTCAAATATCAATAATAAGAAGACAAAATGAACCTAATACAAATAAATGAATGCTTAATAACTCCCCTGCACATGCTCCTAAAAATCCAAACCTTCACCTGTAAATAAAACGTCCCGACCTGAAGACATCTTAATGTTATTATTTTGTTATACACACAGTGCCGCCAAGTGGAATAAAAAAAAATTTTTTATTTTAATTTTCACGCACTGCACGGTGCCCTTTTGACGAATCCGACTGAAAATTAGTCAGAAAAGACTCTAGACAATGATCTTACTCTCTGCCGAATTTTGTGACGTTTTGGCAAAAGGCGTGGCTATTACGGTGCTGAAAAGTCCGATTGTACTCTGTGGCAACAAAAGCTCCAGCAACATGAGTCAGATGATCCTATCTTCTCGAAGTTGCACACATTTGAGGATACTTAAGCCCTGAAGACATCTACCAACTTATTTTTCATCGTAGTAGTAGCGCCACCAACTGCTAATAGCTAATACAAGTTATTTTCTTGGATGTTTTTCTCCGTGCAACTCAACAAGGTCGCCCTCATATATGCTCGGATGACTGTTTCGGGCCATGAGGACGTCATAATACGAAATTTGTCCTTTTTCATGAAAAGTTGTGGGAGTGGCATTGCACTGTTCGGCAATAAAACAACGCTGATTATGAGGTTCTAAATATGAACAACAACTCGTGAAACTTTACACACACATCAGGCCGAGCAAATTTATCAATATTTTATACGTTAGTTGTGCAGCTTTTTTGAAATGGCTCACCATGGCCCTCGAGAAATGTTCAAAAAAGCAGCCCTGGTTGAGTGTTTCACCTCGCTTTTTGTAAATTTTATGGAGTACAGTGAACCCTCGGTTATCGCGGTTAATGGGGACCGAGACCATCCGCGAAAACTGAAAATCCGCGAAGTAGCGGCGCACCTTCAAAAATGCTTTAAAAAAATATACAATATATATAATATATATATATATATATATATATATATATATATATATATATATATATATATACGGGGGGAGAGAGAGAGAGAGAGAGTGAAATTCATGTTATAACAAAAAAAACAAATTATTATTAAAACTTATTATTTTTTTATTCCCCAACCATTCTTTTTGTATTTATTTAATTACTCCGACTTTTACCTGCTGGTACGCCGTCCGGTGTGCCCTGTGAAATGAAAGGTGGCATTCTTTATTTATTTATTACATTTATTCATTCATAACTGACAGCCTCGCGCTCCGCTCGTGCCCGGGCAGAAGAGGTGCTCCAATTCGGCTTAACTGTGACACACGCCCGCCCTCCTCCCCCGGAGCTTCCATTCGGTTAAACTTAGGGGCCGCTTGGCACCGCCCGTGCCCGGGGAAGGTGCTCCTCTTCGGCTTACTGTGACGCGAGCATGCCCTCCTCCTCCGGAGCTTCCATTCGGTTAAACTTAGGGGCCGCCTGGAACCGCCCGTGCCCGGGGAAGGTGCTCCTCTTCGACTTACTGTGACGCGAGCATGCCCTCCTCCTCCGGAGCTTCCATTCGGTTAAACTCAGGGGCCGCTTGGAACCGCCCGTGCCCGGGGAAGGTGCTCCTCTACGGCTTAACTGCCACGCACGCCGGCCGGAGCTCTGGTACGGTCCGAACCGCGCGAAACGTCGCCACCGATCGTGTCCGGGGGAACGTGCTCTTCTTCGTCCACTCTCCTCTTCGCCCACGCTCTTCTTCGGCGCCCGCCGGCCGTCTAACCGCTCCAGCGCCCCGTCGTGCCGCTCGGCGAAACTACAATGCCCCCGAATATTTTTTAGACCCGCGAAGCACTGAACCCGCGAAAGGTGAACCTCGAAGTAGCGAGGGTTCACTGTATGTATAAGACCAAGACCTACAAAAAAGTCTCTTGGAGCAATGAGCTAGGTTTTACAGGAAGTCGGCCATTTTGAATTTACTTAAAAGGGGGCGGGTCTCCACAATGGACTTTGTGTAGAAATTATTATTGGGGCCCGAGCAGCGACCGCGGCGAGGTCCCTATTGTTTTTGTAGAAATTATTATTACTTTTATTATTATTATTATTATTATTATTATTAGGGCCTGAGCAGCGACCGCTGCGAAGTCCCTATTGTTTTTGTAGAAATTATTATTATTATTATTTTTCCGATTGTTCGATCGCATTTTTGACCCCCGAAACATGCACAAAAACTCACCAAACTTGGCAGTCTCATCGGGCATGGCGAAAAATTTGATATTTTTTAACGTCTAATATGAACAGGAAGTGAGTTATGAATTTTTGAAAGTCCGACTTTTGCCCTTTTTTGCATGTTTACAGGGGTCATTCTTTTGCACCTTGATCCTAAAGGCTTCATCTGATTGCCTTAAAGTTCTGTCTGGAGCATCTGAAGACCTGGCACAAACACTGGGGCTAAAATTTTTTGTTTCCGAAATACTATATGACGGGGGCGGGGCATCAAAGTTTTCACTTAAGATTTCCTTCGCCGCAATGGACAAAATGCTTAATAACTCTCCTGCACATGCTGCTAAAAATCCAAAACTTCTTATTCCATTCTTATTTATTCATCTAATTTATATATTTGTCTGTATTACAGTTGTATTGCACTGGAGAGGGGAGCCCTCTAATCTCGTTGCACACTTGTGTACAATGACAATAAAGGGATTTCTATTTCTATTCTATTCATGTACATAAAGAGTCTGTACCTGAAGACATCTATATGTTTATATTCAGTTATACACCTTGCGCCAATCAATATCATTTTTTACATTTTGACGTACTGCACGGTGCCCTTTTAACGAATCTGATTGAAAATTGGCTAGAAAAGACTCAAGACATTGATCTTACTCTATCCCTATTTTTGTGACTTTCCTTCGAAGGGCGTGGCTATTACGGTGCCGCAGAGTCTGATTATTCTCCGTGGCAACAAAAGTTCCTGCAAAATGATTCAGATGATCCATCTTCTCGAAATTTTTCACATTTGAGGATATTCAGGCCCTGAAGACGGCTGCCAACTTATTTTTGATCGCAGTGGTAGCGCCACCAACTGGTTAAAACAAATACAAATTATTTTCGTTGATTTTTTTCTCCGGGCAGGTTAACAAAATCTACCTTACATTTGCTCGGATGAGTGTTTAGGCCTTGAGGATGTCACAATACGAAAGTCTTTTGCCTTCTTCAGAGTGTCACATGATGGTGTCTTGTGGCCCGTCTTTATCAGCTGATGTTCCATGAGGGCGTGACTTACCTGTCACAAGAACGAAGGCAAGTCACGCCCCCGCTGTCCGTTCACTCCGCCAAAATGCTGCTCCAGGTGGTAGAGAGGATGAAGGCTCCCTTGTCTCTGTTCATGGTTTTTATGCCTCGCTTGCAGATCTCAATGGCCTCTCTGATCCAGCGCTGTTGTTTGTTCTCTTCGGTGCGGATGACCCTGCCCTTCTCCCGGTCCATGATGTGGTTTTCCCTTTTGCAGTGGTCAGTGATTGCTGATTTGTAATGTTCATGTTGTGCTTGTTCTTTTACTGCTCTGATTTTTCATTTTTTTGACAGGTAAGTCACACCCTCATGGAACATCAGCTGATAAAGACGGGTCTCAAGACACCATCATGCGACACTCTGAAGAAGGCGAAAGACTCGCCGAAACATGTCAGGTAAAAAATTAACCTAAAACATAATTGTCTGCTTTTAATGAATCAGTCAAATATCAATAATAAGAAGACAAAATGAACCTAATACAAATAAATGAATGCTTAATAACTCCCCTGCACATGCTCCTAAAAATCCAAACCTTCACCTGTAAATAAAACGTCCCGACCTGAAGACATCTTAATGCTATTATTTTGTTATACACACAGTGCCGCCAAGTGGAATCAAAAATTTGTTTTTATTTTAATTTTCACGTACTGCACGGTGCCCTTTTGACGAATCCGACTGAAAATTAGTCAGAAAAGACTCAAGACAATGATCTTACTCTCTGCCGAATTTTGTGACGTTTTGGCAAAAGGCGTGGCTATTAAGGTGCTGAAAAGTCCGATTGTACTTTGTGGCAACAAAAGCTCCGGCAACATGACTCAGATGATCCTATCTTCTCGAAGTTGTACACATTTGAGGATACTTCAGCCCTGAAGACATCTACCAACTTATTTTACATCGTAGTAGTAGCGCCACCAACTGGTAAAAGCTAATACAAGTTATTTTCTTGGATGTTTTTCTCCGTGCAACTCAACAAGGTCGCCCTCATATATGCTCGGATGACTGTTTCGGCCATGAGGATGTCACAATACGAAATTCGTGATTTTTCGTGAAAAGTTGTGGGAGTGGCATTGCACTGTTCGGCAATAAAACAAAGCTGATTATGAGGTTCTAAATATGAACGACAACTCGTAAAACTTTACACACACATCAGGCCGAGCAAATTTATCAATATTTTATAAGTTAGTTGTGCAGCTTTTTTGAAATGGCTCGCCATGGCCCTCGAGAAATGTTAAAAAAAAGCAGCTCTGGTTGAGTGTTTCACCTCGCTTTTTGTAAATTTTATGGAGTACAGTGAACCCTCGGTTATCGCGGTTAATGGGGACCGAGACCACCCGCGAAAACTGAAAATCCGCGAAGTAGCGGCGCACCTTCAAAAATGCTTAAAAAAAATATACAATATATATAATAAATATATAAATATATATATATATATATATATATATATATATAAATATATATACGGGGAGAGAGAGAGTGAAATTCATGTTATAACAAAAAAACCAAATTATTATTAAAACGTATTATTTTTTTATTCCCCAGCCATTCTTTTTGTATTTATTTAATTACTCCGACTTTTACCTGCTGGTACGCCGTCCGGTGTGCCCTGTGAAATGAAAGGTGGCATTCTTTATTTATTTATTCATTTATTCATTCATAACTGACAGCCTCGCGCTCCGCTCGTGCCCGGGCAGAAGAGGTGCTCCAATTTGGCTTAACTGTGACACACGCCCGTCCTCCTCCCCCGGAGCTTCCATTCGGTTAAACTTAGGGGCCGCTTGGCACCGCCCGTGCCCGGGGAAGGTGCTCCTCTTCGGCTTACTGTGACGCGAGCATGCCCTCCTCCTCCGGAGCTTCCATTCGGTTAAACTTAGGGGCCGCTTGGAACCGCCCGTGCCCGGGGAAGGTGCTCCTCTTCGGCTTACTGTGACGCGAGCATGCCCTCCTCCTCCGGAGCTTCCATTCGGTTAAACTTAGGGGCCGCTTGGAACCGCCCGTGCCCGGGGAAGGTGCTCCTCTTCGGCTTACTGTGACGCGAGCATGCCCTCCTCCTCCGGAGCTTCCATTCGGTTAAACTTAGGGGCCGCTTGGCACCGCCCGTGCCCGGGGAAGGTGCTCCTCTACGGCTTAACTGCCACGCACGCTGGCCGGAGCTCTGGTACGGTCCGAACCGCGCGAAACGTCGCCACCGATCGTGTCCGGGGGAACGTGCTCTTCTTCGTCCACTCTCCTCTTCGCCCACGCTCTTCTTCGGCGCACGCCGGCCGTCTAACCGCTCCAGCGCCCCGTCGTGCCGCTCGGCGAAACTACAATGCCCCCGAATATTTTTTAGACCCGCGAAGCACTGAACCCGCGAAAGGTGAACCGCGAAGTAGCGAGGGTTCACTGTATGTATAAGACCAAGACCTACAAAAAAGTCTCTTGGAGCAATGAGCTAGGTTTTACAGGAAGTCGGCCATTTTGAATTTACTTAAAAGGGGGCGGGTCACCACAATGGACTTTGTGTAGAAATTATTATTGGGGCCCGAGCAGCGACCGCGGCGAGGTCCCTATTGTTTTTGTAGAAAATATTATTACTTTTATTATAATTATTATTATTATTATTAGGGCCTGAGCAGCGACCGCTGCGAAGTCCCTATTGTTTTTGTAGAAATTATTATTATTATTATTTTTCCGATTGTTCGATCGCATTTTTGACCCCCGAAACATGCACAAAAACTCACCAAAGTTGGCAGTCTCATCGGGCATGGCGAAAAATTTGATATTTTAATGTCTAATATGAACAAGAAGTGAGTTATGAATTTTTGAAAGTCCGACTTTTGCCCTTTTTTGCATGTTTACAGGGGTCATTCTTTTGCACCCTGATCCTAAAGGCTTCATCTGATTGCCTTAAAATTCTGTCTGTAGCTTCTGAAGACCTGGGACAAACACTGGGGCTAATATTTTTTGTTTCCGAAATACTATATGACGGGGGCGGGGCATCAAAGTTTTCACTTAAGATTTCCTTCGCCGCAATGGACAAAATGCTTAATAACTCTCCTGCACATGCTGCTAAAAATCCAAAACTTCACATGTACATAAAGAGTCTGTACCTGAAGACATCTATATGTTTATATTCAGTTATACACCTTGCGCCAATCAATATCATTTTTTACATTTTGACGTACTGCACGGTGCCCTTTTAACGAATCTGATTGAAAATTGGCTAGAAAAGACTCAAGACATTGATCTTACTCTATCCCTATTTTTGTGACTTTCCTTCGAAGGGCGTGGCTATTACGGTGCCGCAGAGTCTGATTATTCTCCGTGGCAACAAAAGTTCCTGCAAAATGATTCAGATGATCCATCTTCTCGAAATTTTTCACATTTGAGGATATTCAGGCCCTGAAGACGGCTGCCAACTTATTTTTGATCGCAGTGGTAGCGCCACCAACTGGTTAAAACAAATACAAATTATTTTCGTTGATTTTTTTCTCCGGGCAGGTTAACAAAATCTACCTTACATTTGCTCGGATGAGTGTTTAGGCCTTGAGGATGTCACAATACGAAAGTCTTTCGCCTTCTTCAGAGTGTCACATGATGGTGTCTTGTGGCCCGTCTTTATCAGCTGATGTTCCATGAGGGCGTGACTTACCTGTCACAAGAATGAAGGCAAGTCACGCCCCCCGCTGTCCGTTCACTCCGCCAAAATGCTGCTCCAGGTGGTAGAGAGGATGAAGGCTCCCTTGTCTCTGTTCATGGTTTTTATGCCTCGCTTGCAGATCTCAATGGCCTCTCTGATCCAGCGCTGTTGTTTATTCTCTTCGGTGCGGATGACCCTGCCCTTCTCCCGGTCCATGATGTGGTTTTCCCTTTTGCAGCGGTCAGTGATTGCTGATTTGTAATGTTCATGTTGTGCTTGTTCTTTTACTGCTCTGATTTTTTAATTTTTTTGACAGGTAAGTCACACCCTCATGGAACATCAGCTGATAAAGACGGGTCTCAAGACACCATCATGCGACACTCTGAAGAAGGCAAAAGACTCGCCGAAACATGTCAGGTAAAAAATTAACCTAAAACATAATTGTCTGCTTTTAATGAATCAGTCAAATATCAATAATAAGAAGACAAAATGAACCTAATACAAATAAATGAATGCTTAATAACTCCCCTGCACATGCTCCTAAAAATCCAAACCTTCACCTGTAAATAAAACGTCCCGACCTGAAGACATCTTAATGTTATTATTTTGTTATACACACAGCGCCGCCAAGTGGAATCAAAAATTTGTTTTTATTTTAATTTTCACGTACTGCACGGTGCCCTTTTGACGAATCCGACTGAAAATTAGTCAGAAAAGACTCAAGACAATGATCTTACTCTCTGCCGAATTTTGTGACGTTTTGGCAAAAGGCGTGGCTATTACGGTGCTGAAAAGTCCGATTGTACTCTGTGGCAACAAAAGCTCCGGCAACATGACTCAGATGATCCTATCTTCTCGAAGTTGTACACATTTGAGGATACTTCAGCCCTGAAGACATCTACCGACTTATTTTTCATCGTAGTAGTAGCGCCACCAACTGGTAAAAGCTAATACAAGTTATTTTCTTGGATGTTTTTCTCCGTGCAACTCAACAAGGTCGCCCTCATATATGCTCGGATGACTGTTTCGGCCATGAGGATGTCACAATACGAAATTAGTCCTTTTTCGTGAAAAGTTGTGGGAGTGGCATTGCACTGTTCGGCAATAAAACAACGCTGATTATGAGGTTCTAAATATGAACGACAACTCGTGAAACTTTACACACACATCAGGCCGAGCAAATTTATCAATATTTTATACGTTAGTTGTGCAGCTTTTTTTAAATGGCTCGCCATGGCCCTTGAGAAATGTTCAAAAAAGCAGCCCTGATTGAGTGTTTCACCTCGCTTTTTGTAAATTTTATGGAGTACAGTGAACCCTCGGTTATCGCGGTTAATGGGGACCGAGACCACCCGCGAAAACTGAAAATCCGCGAAGTAGCGGCGCACCTTCAAAAATGCTTAAAAAAAATATACAATATATATAATAAATATATATATATATATATATATATATATATATATATATATATATATATATATATATATATATACGGGGAGAGAGAGAGTGAAATTCATGTTATAACAAAAAAACCAAATTATTATTAAAACGTATTATTTTTTTATTCCCCAGCCATTCTTTTTGTATTTATTTAATTACTCCGACTTTTACCTGCTGGTACGCCGTCCGGTGTGCCCTGTGAAATGAAAGGTGGCATTCTTTATTTATTTATTCATTTATTCATTCATCACTGACAGCCTCGCGCTCCGCTCGTGCCCGGGCGGAAGAGGTGCTCCAATTCGGCTTAACTGTGACACACGCCCGCCCTCCTCCCCCGGAACTTCCATTCGGTTAAACTTAGGGGCCGCTTGGCACCGCCCGTGCCCGGGGAAGGTGCTCCTCTTCGGCTTACTGTGACGCGAGAATGCCCTCCTCCTCCGGAGCTTCCATTCAGTTAAACTTAGGGGCCGCTTGGAACCGCCCGTGCCCGGGGAAGGTGCTCCTCTTCGGCTTACTGTGACGCGAGCATGCCCTCCTCCTCCGGAGCTTCCATTCGGTTAAACTTAGGGGCCGCTTGGAACCGCCCGTGCCCGGGGAAGGTGCTCCTCTTCGGCTTACTGTGACGCGAGCATGCCCTCCTCCTCCGGAGCTTCCATTCGGTTAAACTTAGGGGCCGCTTGGCACCGCCCGTGCCCGGGGAAGGTGCTCCTCTACGGCTTAACTGCCACGCACGCCGGCCGGAGCTCTGGTACGGTCCGAACCGCGCGAAACGTCGCCACTGATCGTGTCCGGGAGAACGTGCTCTTCTTCGTCCACTCTCCTCTTCGCCCACGCTCTTCTTCGGCGCACGCCGGCCGTCTAACCGCTCCAGCGCCCCGTCGTGCCGCTCGGCGAAACTACAATGCCCCCGAATATTTTTTAGACCCGCGAAGCACTGAACCCGCGAAAGGTGGACCGCGAAGTAGCGAGGGTTCACTGTATGTATAAGACCAAGACCTACAAAAAAGTCTCTTGGAGCAATGAGCTAGGTTTTACAGGAAGTCGGCCATTTTGAATTTACTTAAAAGGGGGCGGGTCACCACAATGGACTTTGTGTAGAAATTATTATTGGGGCCCGAGCAGCGACGGCGGCGAGGTCCCTATTGTTTTTGTAGAAATTATTATTAGGGCCTGAGCAGCGACCGCTCCGAGGTCCCCATTGTTTTTGTGGAAATTATTATTATTTTTATTATTATTATTATTAGGGCCCGAGCAGTGACCGCTGCGAGGTCCCTATTGTTTTTCTAGAAATTGTTATTAGGGCCCGAGCTGCGACGGCTGCGAGGTCCCTATTGTTTTTGTAGAAAATATTATTACTTTTATTATTATTAATATTATTATTATTATTATTTGGGCCTGAGCAGCGACCGCTGCGAAGTCCCTATTGTTTTTGTAGAAATTATTATTATTATTATTTTTCCGATTGTTCGATCGCATTTTTGACCCCCGAAACATGCACAAAAACTCACCAAACTTGGCAGTCTCATCGGGCATGGCGAAAAATTTGATATTTTAACGTCTAATATGAACAGGAAGTGAGTTATGAATTTTTGAAAGTCCGACTTTTGCCCTTTTTTGCATGTTTACAGGGGTCATTCTTTTGCACCCTGATCCTAAAGGCTTCATCTGATTGCCTTAAAATTCTGTCTGTAGCATCTGAAGACCTGGGACAAACACTGGGGCTAAAATTTTTTGTTTCCGAAATACTATATGACGGGGGCGGGGCTTCAAAGTTTTCACTTAAGATTTCCTTCGCCGCAATGGACAAAATGCTTAATAACTCTCCTGCACATGCTGCTAAAAATCCAAAACTTCACATGTACATAAAAAGTCTGTACCTGAAGACATCTATATGTTTATATTCAGTTATACACCTTGCGCCAATCAATATCATTTTTTACATTTTGACGTACTGCACGGTGCCCTTTTAACGAATCTGATTGAAAATTGGCTAGAAAAGACTCAAGACATTGATCTTACTCTATCCCTATTTTTGTGACTTTCCTTCGAAGGGCGTGGCTATTACGGTGCCGCAGAGTCTGATTATTCTCCGTGGCAACAAAAGTTCCTGCAAAATGATTCAGATGATCCATCTTCTCGAAATTTTTCACATTTGAGGATATTCAGGCCCTGAAGACGGCTGCCAACTTATTTTTGATCGCAGTGGTAGCGCCACCAACTGGTTAAAACAAATACAAATTATTTTCGTTGATGTTTTTCTCCGGGCAGGTGAACAAAATCTACCTTATATTTGCTCGGATGAGTGTTTAGGCCTTGAGCATGTCACAATACGAAAGTCTTTCGCCTTCTTCAGAGTGTCACATGATGCTGTCTTGTGACCCGTCTTTATCAGCTGATGTTCCATGAGGGCGTGACTTACCTGTCACAAGAATGAAGGCAAGTCACGCCCCCCGCTGTCCGTTCACTCCGCCAAGATGCTGGTCCAGGTGGTAGAGAGGATGAAGGCTCCCTTGTCTCTGTTCATGGTTTTTATGCCTCGCTTGCAGATCTCAATGGCCTCTCTGATCCAGCGCTGTTGTTTGTTCTCTTCTGTGCGGATGACCCTGCCCTTCTCCCGGTCCATGATGTGGTTTTCCCTTTTGCAGTGGTCAGTGATTGCTGATTTGTAATGTTCATGTTGTGCTTGTTCTTTTACTGCTCTGATTTTTTTTCATTTTTTTGACAGGTAAGTCACACCCTCATGGAACATCAGCTCAAGACACCATCATGCGACACTCTGAAGAAGGCGAAAGACTCGCCGAAACATGTCAGGTAAAAAATTAACCTAAAACATAATTGTCTGCTTTTAATGAATCAGTCAAATATCAATAATAAGAAGACAAAATGAACCTAATACAAATAAAGGAATGCTTAATAACTCCCCTGCACATGCTCCTAAAAATCCAAACCTTCACCTGTAAATAAAACGTCCCGACCTGAAGACATCGTAATGTTATTATTTTGTTATACACACAGTGCCGCCAAGTGGAATCAAAAATTTGTTTTTATTTTAATTTTCACGTACTGCACGGTGCCCTTTTGACGAATCCGACTGAAAATGAGTCAGAAAAGACTCAAGACAATGATCTTACTCTCTGCCGAATTTTGTGGCGTTTTGGCAAAAGGCGTGGCTATTAAGGTGCTGAAAAGTCCGATTGTACTCTGTGGCAACAAAAGCTCCGGCAACATGACTCAGATGATCTTATCTTCTCGAAGTTGTACACATTTGAGGATACTTCAGCCCTGAAGACATCTACCAACTTATTTTACATCGTAGTAGTAGCGCCACCAACTGGTAAAAGCTAATACAAGTTATTTTCTTGGATGTTTTTCTCCGTGCAACTCAACAAGGTCGCCCTCATATATGCTCGGATGACTGTTTCGGCCATGAGGATGTCACAATACGAAATTCGTCCTTTTTCGTGAAAAGTTGTGGGAGTGGCATTGCACTGTTCGGCAATAAAACAAAGCTGATTATGAGGTTCTAAATATGAACGACAACTCGTAAAACTTTACACACACATCAGGCCGAGCAAATTTATCAATATTTTATACGTTAGTTGTGCAGCTTTTTTGAAATGGCTCGCCATGGCCCTCGAGAAATGTTAAAAAAAGCAGCTCTGGTTGAGTGTTTCACCTCGCTTTTTGTAAATTTTATGGAGTACAGTGAACCCTCGGTTATCGCGGTTAATGGGGACCGAGACCACCCGCGAAAACTGAAAATCCGCGAAGTAGCGGCGCACCTTCAAAAATGCTTAAAAAAAATATACAATATATATAATAAATATATATATATATATATATATATATATATATATATATATATATATATATATATATATATATACGGGGAGAGAGAGAGTGAAATTCATGTTATAACAAAAAAACCAAATTATTATTAAAACGTATTATTTTTTTATTCCCCAGCCATTCTTTTAGTATTTATTTAATTACTCCGACTTTTACCTGCTGGTACGCCGTCCGGTGTGCCCTGTGAAATGAAAGGTGGCATTGTTTATTTATTTATTCATTTATTCATTCATAACTGACAGCCTCGCGCTCCGCTCGTGCCCGGGCAGAAGAGGTGCTCCAATTTGGCTTAACTGTGACACACGCCCGCCCTCCTCCCCCGGAGCTTCCATTCGGTTAAACTTAGGGGCCGCTTGGCACCGCCCGTGCCCGGGGAAGGTGCTCCTCTTCGGCTTACTGTGACGCGAGCATGCCCTCCTCCTCCGGAGCTTCCATTCGGTTAAACTTAGGGGCCGCTTGGAACCGCCCGTGCCCGGGGAAGGTGCTCCTCTACAGCTTAACTGCCACGCACGCCGGCCGGAGCTCTGGTACGGTCCGAACCGCGCGAAACGTCGCCACCGATCGTGTCCGGGGGAACGTGCTCTTCTTCGTCCACTCTCCTCTTCGCCCACGCTCTTCTTCGGCGCACGGCGGCCGTCTAACCGCTCCAGCGCCCCGTCGTGCCGCTCGGCGAAACTACAATGCCCCCGAATATTTTTTAGACCCGCGAAGCACTGAACCCGCGAAAGGTGAACCGCGAAGTAGCGAGGGTTCACTGTATGTATAAGACCAAGACCTACAAAAAAGTCTCTTGGAGCAATGAGCTAGGTTTTACAGGAAGTCGGCCATTTTGAATTTACTTAAAAGGGGGCGGGTCACCACAATGGACTTTGTGTAGAAATTATTATTGGGGCCCGAGCACCGACCGCGGCGAGGTCCCTATTGTTTTTGTAGAAAACATTATTACTTTTATTATTATTATTATTATTATTATTAGGGCCTGAGCAGCGACCGCTGCGAAGTCCCTATTGTTTTTGTAGAAATTATTATTATTATTATTTTTCCGATTGTTCGATCGCATTTTTGACCCCCGAAACATGCACAAAAACTAACCAAACTTGGCAGTCTCATCGGGCATGGCGAAAAATTTGATATTTTAACGTCTAATATGAACAGGAAGTGAGTTATGAATTTTTGAAAGTCCGACTTTTGCCCTTTTTTGCATGTTTACAGGGGTCATTCTTTTGCACCCTGATCCTAAAGGCTTCATCTGATTGCCTTAAAATTCTGTCTGTAGCATCTGAAGACCTGGGACAAACACTGGGGCTAAAAGTTTTTGTTTCCGAAATACTATATGACGGGGGCGGGGCTTCAAAGTTTTCACTTAAGATTTCCTTCGCCGCAATGGACAAAATGCTTAATAACTCTCCTGCACATGCTGCTAAAAATCCAAAACTTCACATGTACATAAAGAGTCTGTACCTGAAGACATCTATATGTTTATATTCAGTTATACACCTTGCGCCAATCAATATCATTTTTTACATTTTGACGTACTGCATGGTGCCCTTTTAACGAATCCGATTGAAAATTGGCTAGAAAAGACTCAAGACATTGATCTTACTCTATCCCTATTTTTATGACTTTCCTTCAAAGGGCGTGGCTATTACGGTGCCGCAGAGTCTGATTATTCTCCGTGGCAACAAAAGTTCCTGCAAAATGATTCAGATGATCCATCTTCTGGAAATCTTTCACATTTGAGGATATTCAGGCCCTGAAGACGGCTGCCAACTTATTTTTGATCGCAGTGGTAGCGCCACCAACTGGTTAAAACAAATACAAATTATTTTCGTTGATGTTTTTCTCCGGGCAGGTGAACAAAATCTACCTTATATTTGCTCGGATGAGTGTTTAGGCCTTGAGCATGTCACAATACAAAAGTCTTTCGCCTTCTTCAGAGTGTCACATGATGCTGTCTTGTGACCCGTCTTTATCAGCTGATGTTCCATGAGGGCGTGACTTACCTGTCACAAGAATGAAGGCAAGTCACGCCCCCCGCTGTCCGTTCACTCCGCCAAGATGCTGGTCCAGGTGGTAGAGAGGATGAAGGCTCCCTTGTCTCTGTTCATGGTTTTTATGCCTCGCTTGCAGATCTCAATGGCCTCTCTGATCCAGCGCTGTTGTTTGTTCTCTTCTGTGCGGATGACCCTGCCCTTCTCCCGGTCCATGATGTGGTTTTCCCTTTTGCAGTGGTCAGTGATTGCTGATTTGTAATGTTCATGTTGTGCTTGTTCTTTTACTGCTCTGATTTTTTCATTTTTTTGACAGGTAAGTCACACCCTCATGGAACATCAGCTGATAAAGACGGGTCTCAAGACACCATCATGCGACACTCTGAAGAAGGCGAAAGACTCGCCGAAACATGTCAGGTAAAAAATTAACCTAAAACATAATTGTCTGCTTTTAATGAATCAGTCAAATATCAATAATAAGAAGACAAAATGAACCTAATACAAATAAATGAATGCTTAATAACTCCCCTGCACATGCTCCTAAAAATCCAAACCTTCACCTGTAAATAAAACGTCCCGACCTGAAGACATCTTAATGTTATTATTTTGTTATACACACAGTGCCGCCAAGTGGAATAAAAATTTTTTTTTTATTTTAATTTTCACGTACTGCACGGTGCCCTTTTGACGAATCCGACTGAAAATTAGTCAGAAAAGACTCAAGACAATGATCTTACTCTCTGCCGAATTTTGTGACGTTTTGGCAAAAGGCGTGGCTATTAAGGTGCTGAAAAGTCCGATTGTACTCTGTGGCAACAAAAGCTCCGGCAACATGACTCAGATGATCCTATCTTCTCGAAGTTGTACACATTTGAGGATACTTCAGCCCTGAAGACATCTACCAACTTATTTTACATTGTAGTAGTAGCGCCACCAACTGGTAAAAGCTAATACAAGTTATTTTCTTGGATGTTTTTCTCCGTGCAACTCAACAAGGTCGCCCTCATATATGCTCGGATGACTGTTTCGGCCATGAGGATGTCACAATACGAAATTTGTGATTTTTCGTGAAAGTTGTGGGAGTGGCATTGCACTGTTCGGCAATAAAACAAAGCTGAATATGAGGTTCTAAATATGAACGACAACTCGTAAAACTTTACACACACATCAGGCCGAGCAAATTTATCAATATTTTATACGTTAGTTGTGCAGCTTTTTTGAAATGGCTCGCCATGGCCCTCGAGAAATGTTAAAAAAAAGCAGCTCTGGTTGAGTGTTTCACCTCGCTTTTTGTAAATTTAATGGAGTACAGTGAACCCTCGGTTATCGCGGTTAATGGGGACCGAGACCACCCGCGAAAACTGAAAATCCGCGAAGTAGCGGCGCACCTTAAAAAATGCTTAAAAAAAATATACAATATATACAATAATATATATATATATATATATATATATATATATATATATATATATATATATATATATATATATATATATATATATATATATATATATATATATATACGGGGAGAGAGAGAGTGAAATTCATGTTATAACAAAAAAACCAAATTATTATTAAAACGTATTATTTTTTTATTCCCCAGCCATTCTTTTTGTATTTATTTAATTACTCCGACTTTTACCTGCTGGTACGCCGTCCGGTGTGCCCTGTGAAATGAAAGGTGGCATTCTTTATTTATTTATTCATTTATTCATTCATAACTGACAGCCTCGCGCTCCGCTCGTGCCCGGGCAGAAGAGGTGCTCCAATTTGGCTTAACTGTGACACACGCCCGTCCTCCTCCCCCGGAGATTCCATTCGGTTAAACTTAGGGGCCGCTTGGCACCGCCCGTGCCCGGGGAAGGTGCTCCTCTTCGGCTTACTGTGACGCGAGCATGCCCTCCTCCTCCGGAGCTTCCATTCGGTTAAACTTAGGGGCCGCTTGGAACCGCCCGTGCCCGGGGAAGGTGCTCCTCTACGGCTTAACTGCCACGCACGCCGGCCGGAGCTCGGGTACGGTCCGAACCGCGCGAAACGTCGCCACCGATCGTGTCTGGGGGAACGTGCTCTTCTTCGTCCACTCTCCTCTTCGCCCACGCTCTTCTTCGGCGCACGCCGGCCGTCTAACCGCTCCAGCGCCCCGTCGTGCCGCTCGGCGAAACTACAATGCCCCCGAATATTTTTTAGACCCGCGAAGCACTGAACCCGCGAAAGGTGAACCGCGAAGTAGCGAGGGTTCACTGTATGTATAAGACCAAGACCTACAAAAAAGTCTCTTGGAGCAATGAGCTAGGTTTTACAGGAAGTCGGCCATTTTGAATTTACTTAAAAGGGGGCGGGTCACCACAATGGACTTTGTGTAGAAATTATTATTGGGGCCCGAGCAGCGACCGCGGCGAGGTCCCTATTGTTTTTGTAGAAAATATTATTACTTTTATTATTATTATTATTATTATTATTAGGGCCTGAGCAGCGACCGCTGCGAAGTCCCTATTGTTTTTGTAGAAATTATTATTATTATTATTTTTCCGATTGTTCGATCGCATTTTTGACCCCCGAAACATGCACAAAAACTCACCAAACTTGGCAGTCTCATCGGGCATGACGAAAAATTTGATATTTTAACGTCTAATATGAACAGGAATTGAGTTATGAATTTTTGAAAGTCCGACTTTTGCCCTTTTTTGCATGTTTACAGGGGTCATTCTTTTGCACCCTGATCTAAAGGCTTCATCTGATTGCCTTAAAATTCTGTCTGTAGCATCTGAAGACCTGGCACAAACACTGGGGCTAAAATTTTTTGTTTCCGAAATACTATATGACGGGGGCGGGGCATCAAAGTTTTCACTTAAGATTTCCTTCGCCGCAATGGACAAAATGCTTAATAACTCTCCTGCACATGCTGCTAAAAATCCAAAACTTCACATGTACATAAAGAGTCTGTACCTGAAGACATCTATATGTTTATATTCAGTTATACACCTTGCGCCAATCAATATCATTTTTTACATTTTGACGTACTGCACGGTGCCCTTTTAACGAATCTGATTGAAAATTGGCTAGAAAAGACTCAAGACATTGATCTTACTCTATCCCTATTTTTGTGACTTTCCTTCGAAGGGCGTGGCTATTACGGTGCCGCAGAGTCTGATTATTCTCCGTGGCAACAAAAGTTCCTGCAAAATGATTCAGATGATCCATCTTCTCGAAATTTTTCACATTTGAGGATATTCAGGCCCTGAAGACGGCTGCCAACTTATTTTTGATCGCAGTGGTCGCGCCACCAACTGGTTAAAACAAATACAAATTATTTTCGTTGATTTTTTTCTCCGGGCAGGTTAACAAAATCTACCTTACATTTGCTCGGATGAGTGTTTAGGCCTTGAGGATGTCACAATACGTAAGTCTTTCGCCTTCTTCAGAGTGTCACATGATGGTGTCTTGTGGCCCGTCTTTATCAGCTGATGTTCCATGAGGGCGTGACTTACCTGTCACAAGAATGAAGGCAAGTCACGCCCCCCGCTGTCCGTTCACTCCGCCAAAATGCTCCTCCAGGTGGTAGAGAGGATGAAGGCTCCCTTGTCTCTGTTCATGGTTTTTATGCCTCGCTTGCAGATCTCAATGGCCTCTCTGATCCAGCGCTGTTGTTTGTTCTCTTCGGTGCGGATGACCCTGCCCTTCTCCCGGTCCATGATGTGGTTTTCCCTTTTGCAGTGGTCAGTGATTGCTGATTTGTAATGTTCATGTTGTGCTTGTTCTTTTACTGCTCTGATTTTTCATTTTTTTGACAGGTAAGTCACACCCTCATGGAACATCAGCTGATAAAGACGGGTCTCAAGACACCATCATGCGACACTCTGAAGAAGGCGAAAGACTCGCCGAAACATGTCAGGTAAAAAATTAACCTAAAACATAATTGTCTGCTTTTAATGAATCAGTCAAATATCAATAATAAGAAGACAAAATGAACCTAATACAAATAAATGAATGCTTAATAACTCCCCTGCACATGCTCCTAAAAATCCAAACCTTCACCTGTAAATAAAACGTCCCGACCTGAAGACATCTTAATGTTATTATTTTGTTATACACACAGTGCCGCCAAGTGGAATCAAAAATTTGTTTTTATTTTAATTTTCACGTACTGCACGGTGCCCTTTTGACGAATCCGACTGAAAATGAGTCAGAAAAGACTCAAGACAATGATCTTACTCTCTGCCGAATTTTGTGACGTTTTGGCAAAAGGCGTGGCTATTAAGGTGCTGAAAAGTCCGATTGTACTCTGTGGCAACAAAAGCTCCGGCAACATGACTCAGATGATCCTATCTTCTCGAAGTTGTACACATTTGAGGATACTTCAGCCCTGAAGACATCTACCAACTTATTTTACATCGTAGTAGTAGCGCCACCAACTGGTAAAAGCTAATACAAGTTATTTTCTTGGATGTTTTTCTCCGTGCAACTCAACAAGGTCGCCCTCATATATGCTCGGATGACTGTTTCGGCCATGAGGATGTCACAATACGAAATTCGTGATTTTTCGTGAAAAGTTGTGGGAGTGGCATTGCACTGTTCGGCAATAAAACAAAGCTGATTATGAGGTTCTAAATATGAACGACAACTCGTAAAACTTTACACACACATCAGGCCGAGCAAATTTATCAATATTTTATACGTTAGTTGTGCAGCTTTTTTGAAATGGCTCGCCATGGCCCTCGAGAAATGTTAAAAAAAAGCAGCTCTGGTTGAGTGTTTCACCTCGCTTTTTGTAAATTTTATGGAGTACAGTGAACCCTCGGTTATCGCGGTTAATGGGGACCGAGACCATCCGCGAAAACTGAAAATCCGCGAAGTAGCGGCGCACCTTCAAAAATGCTTAAAAAAAATATACAATATATATAATAAATATATAAATATATATATATATATATATATATATATATATATATATATATATATATATATACGGGGAGAGAGAGAGTGAAATTCATGTTATAACAAAAAAACCAAATTATTATTAAAACGTATTGTTTTTTTATTCCCCAGCCATTCTTTTTGTATTTATTTAATTACTCCGACTTTTACCTGCTGGTACGCCGTCCGGTGTGCCCTGTGAAATGAAAGGTGGCATTCTTTATTTATTTATTCATTTATTCATTCATAACTGACAGCCTCGCGCTCCGCTCGTGCCCGGGCAGAAGAGGTGCTCCAATTTGGCTTAACTGTGACACACGCCCGTCCTCCTCCCCCGGAGCTTCCATTCGGTTAAACTTAGGGGCCGCTTGGCACCGCCCGTGCCCGGGGAAGGTGCTCCTCTTCGGCTTACTGTGACGCGAGCATGCCCTCCTCCTCCGGAGCTTCCATTCGGTTAAACGTAGGGGCCGCTTGGCACCGCCCGTGCCCGGGGAAGGTGCTCCTCTACGGCTTAACTGCCACGCACGCTGGCCGGAGCTCTGGTACGGTCCGAACCGCGCGAAACGTCGCCACCGATCGTGTCCGGGGGAACGTGCTCTTCTTCGTCCACTCTCCTCTTCGCCCACGCTCTTCTTCGGCGCACGCCGGCCGTCTAACCGCTCCAGCGCCCCGTCGTGCCGCTCGGCGAAACTACAATGCCCCCGAATATTTTTTAGACCCGCGAAGCACTGAACCCGCGAAAGGTGAACCGCGAAGTAGCGAGGGTTCACTGTATGTATAAGACCAAGACCTACAAAAAAGTCTCTTGGAGCAATGAGCTAGGTTTTACAGGAAGTCGGCCATTTTGAATTTACTTAAAAGGGGGCGGGTCACCACAATGGACTTTGTGTAGAAATTATTATTGGGGCCCGAGCAGCGACCGCGGCGAGGTCCCTATTGTTTTTGTAGAAGATATTATTACTTTTATTATTATTATTATTATTATTATTAGGGCCTGAGCAGCGACCGCTGCGAAGTCCCTATTGTTTTTGTAGAAATTATTATTATTATTATTTTTCCGATTGTTCGATCGCATTTTTGACCCCCGAAACATGCACAAAAACTCACCAAACTTGGCAGTCTCATCGGGCATGGCGAAAAATTTGATATTTTAACGTCTAATATAAACAGGAAGTGAGTTATGAATTTTTGAAAGTCCGACTTTTGCCCTTTTTTGCATGTTTACAGGGGTCATTCTTTTGCACCCTGATCCTAAAGGCTTCATCTGATTGCCTTAAAATTCTGTCTGTAGCATCTGAAGACCTGGCACAAACACTGGGGCTAAAATTTTTTGTTTCCAAAATACTATATGACGGGGGCGGGGCATCAAAGTTTTCACTTAAGATATCCTTCGCCGCAATGGACAAAATGCTTAATAACTCTCCTGCACATGCTGCTAAAAATCCAAAACTTCACATGTACATAAAGAGTCTGTACCTGAAGACATCTATATGTTTATATTCAGTTATACACCTTGCGCCAATCAATATCATTTTTTACATTTTGACGTACTGCACGGTGCCCTTTTAACGAATCTGATTGAAAATTGGCTAGAAAAGACTCAAGACATTGATCTTACTCTATCCCTATTTTTGTGACTTTCCTTCGAAGGGCGTGGCTATTACGGTGCCGCAGAGTCTGATTATTCTCCGTGGCAACAAAAGTTCCTGCAAAATGATTCAGATGATCCATCTTCTCGAAATTTTTCACATTTGAGGATATTCAGGCCCTGAAGACGGCTGCCAACTTATTTTTGATCGCAGTGGTAGCGCCACCAACTGGTTAAAACAAATACAAATCATTTTCGTTGATTTTTTTCTCCGGGCAGGTTAACAAAATCTACCTTACATTTGCTCGGATGAGTGTTTAGGCCTTGAGGATGTCACAATACGAAAGTCTTTCGCCTTCTTCAGAGTGTCACATGATGGTGTCTTGTGGCCCGTCTTTATCAGCTGATGTTCCATGAGGGCGTGACTTACCTGTCACAAGAATGAAGGCAAGTCACGCCCCCCGCTGTCCGTTCACTCCGCCAAAATGCTGCTCCAGGTGGTAGAGAGGATGAAGGCTCCCTTGTCTCTGTTCATGGTTTTTATGCCTCGCTTGCAGATCTCAATGGCCTCTCTGATCCAGCGCTGTTGTTTGTTCTCTTCGGTGCGGATGACCCTGCCCTTCTCCCGGTCCATGATGTGGTTTTCCCTTTTGCAGTGGTCAGTGATTGCTGATTTGTAATGTTCATGTTGTGCTTGTTCTTTTACTGCTCTGATTTTTCATTTTTTTGACAGGTAAGTCACACCCTCATGGAACATCAGCTCAAGACACCATCATGCGACACTCTGAAGAAGGCGAAAGACTCGCCGAAACATGTCAGGTAAAAAATTAACCTAAAACATAATTGTCTGCTTTTAATGAATCAGTCAAATATCAATAATAAGAAGACAAAATGAACCTAATACAAATAAATGAATGCTTAATAACTCCCCTGCACATGCTCCTAAAAATCCAAACCTTCACCTGTAAATAAAACGTCCCGACCTGAAGACATCTTAATGTTATTATTTTGTTATACACACAGTGCCGCCAAGTGGAATCAAAAATTTGTTTTTATTTTAATTTTCACGTACTGCATGGTGCCCTTTTGACGAATCCGACTGAAAATTAGTCAGAAAAGACTTAAGACAATGATCTTACTCTCTGCCGAATTTTGTGACGTTTTGGCAAAAGGCGTGGCTATTAAGGTGCTGAAAAGTCCGATTGTACTCTGTGGCAACAAAAGCTCCGGCAACATGACTCAGATGATCCTATCTTCTCGAAGTTGTACACATTTGAGGATACTTCAGCCCTGAAGACATCTACCAACTTATTTTACATCGTAGTAGTAGCGCCACCAACTGGTAAAAGCTAATACAAGTTATTTTCTTGGATGTTTTTCTCCGTGCAACTCAACAAGGTCGCCCTCATATATGCTCGGATGACTGTTTCGGCCATGAGGATGTCACAATACGAAATTCGTGATTTTTCGTGAAAAGTTGTGGGAGTGGCATTGCACTGTTCAGCAATAAAACAAAGCTGATTATGAGGTTCTAAATATGAACGACAACTCGTAAAACTTTACACACACATCAGGCCGAGCAAATTTATCAATATTTTATACGTTAGTTGTGCAGCTTTTTTGAAATGGCTCGCCATGGCCCTCGAGAAATGTTAAAAAAAAGCAGCTCTGGTTGAGTGTTTCACCTCGCTTTTTGTAAATTTTATGGAGTACAGTGAACCCTCGGTTATCGCGGTTAATGGGGACCGAGACCACCCGCGAAAACTGAAAATCCGCGAAGTAGCGGCGCACCTTCAAAAATGCTTAAAAAAAATATACAATATATATAATAAATATATAAATATATATATATATATATATATATATATATATATATATATATATACGGGGAGAGAGAGAGTGAAATTCATGTTATAACAAAAAAACCAAATTATTATTAAAACGTATTATTTTTTTATTCCCCAGCCATTCTTTTTGTATTTATTTAATTACTCCGACTTTTACCTGCTGGTACGCCGTCCGGTGTGCCCTGTGAAATGAAAGGTGGCATTCTTTATTTATTTATTCATTTATACATTCATAACTGACAGCCTCGCGCTCCGCTCGTGCCCGGGCAGAAGAGGTGCTCCAATTTGGCTTAACTGTGACACACGCCCGTCCTCCTCCCCCGGAGCTTCCATTCGGTTAAACTTAGGGGCCGCTTGGCACCGCCCGTGCCCGGGGAAGGTGCTCCTCTTCGGCTTACTGTGACGCGAGCATGCCCTCCTCCTCCGGAGCTTCCATTCGGTTAAACTTAGGGGCCGCTTGGAACCGCCCGTGCCCGGGGAAGGTGCTCCTCTTCGGCTTACTGTGACGCGAGCATGCCCTCCTCCTCCGGAGCTTCCATTCGGTTAAACTTAGGGGCAGCTTGGCACCGCCCGTGCCCGGGGAAGGTGCTCCTCTACGGCTTAACTGCCACGCACGCTGGCCGGAGCTCTGGTACGGTCCGAACCGCGCGAAACGTCGCCACCGATCGTGTCCGGGGGAACGTGCTCTTCTTCGTCCACTCTCCTCTTCGCCCACGCTCTTCTTCGGCGCACGCCGGCCGTCTAACCGCTCCAGCGCCCCGTCGTGCCGCTCGGCGAAACTACAATGCCCCCGAATATTTTTTAGACCCGCGAAGCACTGAACCCGCGAAAGGTGAACCTCGAAGTAGCGAGGGTTCACTGTATGTATAAGACCAAGACCTACAAAAAAGTCTCTTGGAGCAATGAGCTAGGTTTTACAGGAAGTCGGCCATTTTGAATTTACTTAAAAGGGGGCGGGTCTCCACAATGGACTTTGTGTAGAAATTATTATTGGGGCCCGAGCAGCGACCGCGGCGAGGTCCCTATTGTTTTTGTAGAAAATATTATTACTTTTATTATTATTATTATTATTATTATTATTAGGGCCTGAGCAGCGACCGCTGCGAAGTCCCTATTGTTTTTGTAGAAATTATTATTATTATTATTTTTCCGATTGTTCGATCGCATTTTTGACCCCCGAAACATGCACAAAAACTCACCAAACTTGGCAGTCTCATCGGGCATGGCGAAAAATTTGATATTTTTTAACGTCTAATATGAACAGGAAGTGAGTTATGAATTTTTGAAAGTCCGACTTTTGCCCTTTTTTGCATGTTTACAGGGGTCATTCTTTTGCACCCTGATCCTAAAGGCTTCATCTGATTGCCTTAAAGTTCTGTCTGGAGCATCTTAAGACCTGGGACAAACACTGGGGCTAAAATTTTTTGTTTCCGAAATACTATATGACGGGGGCGGGGCTTCAAAGTTTTCACTTAAGATTTCCTTCGCCGCAATGGACAAAATGCTTAATAACTCTCCTGCCCGTGCTGCTAAAAATCCAAAACTTCACATGTACATAAAGAGTCGGTACCTGAAGACATCTATATGTTTATATTCAGTTATACACCTTGCGCCAATCAATATAAATGTTTACATTTTGACGTACTGCACGGTGCCCTTTTAACGAATCCGACTGAAAATTGGCTAGAAAAGACTCAAGACATTGATCTTACTCTATCCCTATTTTTATGACTTTCCTTCAAAGGGCGTGGCTATTACGGTGCCGCAGAGTCTGATTATTCTCCGTGGCAACAAAAGTTCCTGCAAAATGATTCAGATGATCCATCTTCTGGAAATCTTTCACATTTGAGGATATTCAGGCCCTGAAGACGGCTGCCAACTTATTTTTGATCGCAGTGGTAGCGCCACCAACTGGTTAAAACAAATACAAATTATTTTCGTTGATGTTTTTCTCCGGGCAGGTTAACAAAATCTACCTTATATTTGCTCGGATTAGTGTTTAGGCCTTGAGCATGTCACAATACGAAAGTCTTTCGCCTTCTTCAGAGTGTCACATGATGGTGTCTTGTGACCCGTCTTTATCAGCTGATGTTCCATGAGGGCGTGACTTACCTGTCACAAGAATGAAGGCAAGTCACGCCCCCCGCTGTCCGTTCACTCCGCCAAGATGCTGGTCCAGGTGGTAGAGAGGATGAAGGCTCCCTTGTCTCTGTTCATGGTTTTTATGCCTCGCTTGCAGATCTCAATGGCCTCTCTGATCCAGCGCTGTTGTTTGTTCTCTTCTGTGCGGATGACCCTGCCCTTCTCCCGGTCCATGATGTGGTTTTCCCTTTTGCAGTGGTCAGTGATTGCTGATTTGTAATGTTCATGTTGTGCTTGTTCTTTTACTGCTCTGATTTTTTCATTTTTTTGACAGGTAAGTCACACCCTCATGGAACATCAGCTCAAGACACCATCATGCGACACTCTGAAGAAGGCGAAAGACTCGCCGAAACATGTCAGGTAAAAAATTAACCTAAAACATAATTGTCTGCTTTTAATGAATCAGTCAAATATCAATAATAAGAAGACAAAATGAACCTAATACAAATAAATGAATGCTTAATAACTCCCCTGCACATGCTCCTAAAAATCCAAACCTTCACCTGTAAATAAAACGTCCCGACCTGAAGACATCTTAATGTTATTATTTTGTTATACACACAGTGCCGCCAAGTGGAATCAAAAATTTGTTTTTATTTTAATTTTCACGTACTGCATGGTGCCCTTTTGACGAATCCGACTGAAAATTAGTCAGAAAAGACTTAAGACAATGATCTTACTCTCTGCCGAATTTTGTGACGTTTTGGCAAAAGGCGTGGCTATTAAGGTGCTGAAAAGTCCGATTGTACTCTGTGGCAACAAAAGCTCCGGCAACATGACTCAGATGATCCTATCTTCTCGAAGTTGTACACATTTGAGGATACTTCAGCCCTGAAGACATCTACCAACTTATTTTACATCGTAGTAGTAGCGCCACCAACTGGTAAAAGCTAATACAAGTTATTTTCTTGGATGTTTTTCTCCGTGCAACTCAACAAGGTCGCCCTCATATATGCTCGGATGACTGTTTCGGCCATGAGGATGTCACAATACGAAATTCGTGATTTTTCGTGAAAAGTTGTGGGAGTGGCATTGCACTGTTCAGCAATAAAACAAAGCTGATTATGAGGTTCTAAATATGAACGACAACTCGTAAAACTTTACACACACATCAGGCCGAGCAAATTTATCAATATTTTATACGTTAGTTGTGCAGCTTTTTTGAAATGGCTCGCCATGGCCCTCGAGAAATGTTAAAAAAAAGCAGCTCTGGTTGAGTGTTTCACCTCGCTTTTTGTAAATTTTATGGAGTACAGTGAACCCTCGGTTATCGCGGTTAATGGGGACCGAGACCACCCGCGAAAACTGAAAATCCGCGAAGTAGCGGCGCACCTTCAAAAATGCTTAAAAAAAATATACAATATATATAATAAATATATATATATATATATATATATATATATATATATATACGGGGAGAGAGAGAGTGAAATTCATGTTATAACAAAAAAAACAAATTATTATTAAAACGTATTATTTTTTTATTCCCCAGCCATTCTTTTTGTATTTATTTAATTACTCCGACTTTTACCTGCTGGTACGCCGTCCGGTGTGCCCTGTGAAATGAAAGGTGGCATTCTTTATTTATTTATTCATTTATACATTCATAACTGACAGCCTCGCGCTCCGCTCGTGCCCGGGCAGAAGAGGTGCTCCAATTTGGCTTAACTGTGACACACGCCCGTCCTCCTCCCCCGGAGCTTCCATTCGGTTAAACTTAGGGGCCGCTTGGCACCGCCCGTGCCCGGGGAAGGTGCTCCTCTTCGGCTTACTGTGACGCGAGCATGCCCTCCTCCTCCGGAGCTTCCATTCGGTTAAACTTAGGGGCCGCTTGGCACTGCCCGTGCCCGGGGAAGGTGCTCCTCTACGGCTTAACTGCCACGCACGCTGGCCGGAGCTCTGGTACGGTCCGAACCGCGCGAAACGTCGCCACCGATCGTGTCCGGGGGAACGTGCTCTTCTTCGTCCACTCTCCTCTTCGCCCACGCTCTTCTTCGGCGCACGCCGGCCGTCTAACCGCTCCAGCGCCCCGTCGTGCCGCTCGGCGAAACTACAATGCGCCCGAATATTTTTTAGACCCGCGAAGCACTGAACCCGCGAAAGGTGAACCGCGAAGTAGCGAGGGTTCACTGTATGTATAAGACCAAGACCTACAAAAAAGTCTCTTGGAGCAATGAGCTAGGTTTTACAGGAAGTCGGCCATTTTGAATTTACTTAAAAGGGGGCGGGTCACCACAATGGACTTTGTGTAGAAATTATTATTGGGGCCCGAGCAGCGACCGCGGCGAGGTCCCTATTGTTTTTGTAGAAAATATTATTACTTTTATTATTATTATTATTATTATTATTAGGGCCTGAGCAGCGACCGCTGCGAAGTCCCTATTGTTTTTGTTGAAATTATTATTATTATTATTTTTCCGATTGTTCGATCGCATTTTTGACCCCTGAAACATGCACAAAAACTCACCAAACTTGGCAGTCTCATCGGGCATGGCGAAAAATTTGATATTTTAACGTCTAATATGAACAGGAAGTGAGTTATGAATTTTTGAAAGTCCGACTTTTGCCCTTTTTTGCATGTTTACAGGGGTCATTCTTTTGCACCCTGATCCTAAAGGCTTCATCTGATTGCCTTAAAATTCTGTCTGTAGCATCTGAAGACCTGGCACAAACACTGGGGCTAAAATTTTTTGTTTCCGAAATACTATATGACGGGGGCGGGGCATCAAAGTTTTCACTTAAGATTTCCTTCGCCGCAATGGACAAAATGCTTAATAACTCTCCTGCACATGCTGCTAAAAATCCAAAACTTCACATGTACATAAAGAGTCTGTACCTGAAGACATCTATATGTTTATATTCAGTTATACACCTTGCGCCAATCAATATCATTTTTTACATTTTGACGTACTGCACGGTGCCCTTTTAACGAATCTGATTGAAAATTGGCTAGAAAAGACTCAAGACATTGATCTTACTCTATCCCTATTTTTGTGACTTTCCTTCGAAGGGCGTGGCTATTACGGTGCCGCAGAGTCTGATTATTCTCCGTGGCAACAAAAGTTCCTGCAAAATGATTCAGATGATCCATCTTCTCGAAATTTTTCACATTTGAGGATATTCAGGCCCTGAAGACGGCTGCCAACTTATTTTTGATCGCAGTGGTAGCGCCACCAACTGGTTAAAACAAATACAAATCATTTTCGTTGATTTTTTTCTCCGGGCAGGTTAACAAAATCTACCTTACATTTGCTCGGATGAGTGTTTAGGCCTTGAGGATGTCACAATACGAAAGTCTTTCGCCTTCTTCAGAGTGTCACATGATGGTGTCTTGTGGCCCGTCTTTATCAGCTGATGTTCCATGAGGGCGTGACTTACCTGTCACAAGAATGAAGGCAAGTCACGCCCCCCGCTGTCCGTTCACTCCGCCAAAATGCTGCTCCAGGTGGTAGAGAGGATGAAGGCTCCCTTGTCTCTGTTCATGGTTTTTATGCCTCGCTTGCAGATCTCAATGGCCTCTCTGATCCAGCGCTGTTGTTTGTTCTCTTCGGTGCGGATGACCCTGCCCTTCTCCCGGTCCATGATGTGGTTTTCCCTTTTGCAGTGGTCAGTGATTGCTGATTTGTAATGTTCATGTTGTGCTTGTTCTTTTACTGCTCTGATTTTTCATTTTTTTGACAGGTAAGTCACACCCTCATGGAACATCAGCTGATAAAGACGGGTCTCAAGACACCATCATGCGACACTCTGAAGAAGGCGAAAGACTCGCCGAAACATGTCAGGTAAAAAATTAACCTAAAACATAATTGTCTGCTTTTAATGAATCAGTCAAATATCAATAATAAGAAGACAAAATGAACCTAATACAAATAAATGAATGCTTAATAACTCCCCTGCACATGCTCCTAAAAATCCAAACCTTCACCTGTAAATAAAACGTCCCGACCTGAAGACATCTTAATGTTATTATTTTGTTATACACACAGTGCCGCCAAGTGGAATCAAAAATTTGTTTTTATTTTAATTTTCACGTACTGCACGGTGCCCTTTTGACGAATCCGACTGAAAATTAGTCAGAAAAGACTCAAGACAATGATCTTACTCTCTGCCGAATTTTGTGACGTTTTGGCAAAAGGCGTGGCTATTAAGGTGCTGAAAAGTCCGATTGTACTCTGTGGCAACAAAAGCTCCGGCAACATGACTCAGATCATCCTATCTTCTCGAAGTTGTACACATTTGAGGATACTTCAGCCCTGAAGACATCTACCAACTTATTTTATATCGTAGTAGTAGCGCCACCAACTGGTAAAAGCTAATACAAGTTATTTTCTTGGATGTTTTTCTCCGTGCAACTCAACAAGGTCGCCCTCATATATGCTCGGATGACTGTTTCGGCCATGAGGATGTCACAATACGAAATTCGTGATTTTTCGTGAAAAGTTGTGGGAGTGGCATTGCACTGTTCGGCAATAAAACAAAGCTGATTATGAGGTTCTAAATATGAACGACAACTCGTAAAACTTTACACACACATCAGGCCGAGCAAATTTATCAATATTTTATACGTTAGTTGTGCAGCTTTTTTGAAATGGCTCGCCATGGCCCTCGAGAAATGTTAAAAAAAAGCAGCTCTGGTTGAGTGTTTCACCTCGCTTTTTGTAAATTTTATGGAGTACAGTGAACCCTCGGTTATCGCGGTTAATGGGGACCGAGACCACCCGCGAAAACTGAAAATCCGCGAAGTAGCGGCGCACCTTCAAAAATGCTTAAAAAAAATATACAATATATATAATAAATATATATATATATATATATATATATATATATATATATATATATATATATATACGGGGAGAGAGAGAGTGAAATTCATGTTATAACAAAAAAACCAAATTATTATTAAAACGTATTATTTTTTTATTCCCCAGCCATTCTTTTTGTATTTATTTAATTACTCCGACTTTTACCTGCTGGTACGCCGTCCGGTGTGCCCTGTGAAATGAAAGGTGGCATTCTTTATTTATTTATTCATTTATTCATTCATAACTGACAGCCTCGCGCTCAGCTCGTGCCCGGGCAGAAGAGGTGCTCCAATTTGGCTTAACTGTGACACACGCCCGTCCTCCTCCCCCGGAGCTTCCATTCGGTTAAACTTAGGGGCCGCTTGGCACCGCCCGTGCCCGGGGAAGGTGCTCCTCTTCGGCTTACTGTGACGCGAGCATGCCCTCCTCCTCCGGAGCTTCCATTCGGTTAAACTTAGGGGCCGCTTGGCACCGCCCGTGCCCGGGGAAGGTGCTCCTCTACGGCTTAACTGCCACGCACGCTGGCCGGAGCTCTGGTACGGTCCGAACCGCGCGAAACGTCGCCACCGATCGTGTCCGGGGGAACGTGCTCTTCTTCGTCCACTCTCCTCTTCGCCCACGCTCTTCTTCGGCGCACGCCGGCCGTCTAACCGCTCCAGCGCCCCGTCATGCCGCTCGGCGAAACTACAATGCCCCCGAATATTTTTTAGACCCGCGAAGCACTGAACCTGCGAAAGGTGAACCGCGAAGTAGCGAGGGTTCACTGTATGTATAAGACCAAGACCTACAAAAAAGTCTCTTGGAGCAATGAGCTAGGTTTTACAGGAAGTCGGCCATTTTGAATTTACTTAAAAGGGGGCGGGTCACCACAATGGACTTTGTGTAGAAATTATTATTGGGGCCCGAGCAGCGACCGCGGCGAGGTCCCTATTGTTTTTGTAGAAAATATTATTACTTTTATTATTATTATTATGATTATTATTAGGGCCTGAGCAGCGACCGCTGCGAAGTCCCTATTGTTTTTGTAGAAATTATTATTATTATTTTTCCGATTGTTCGATCGCATTTTTGACCCCCGAAACATGCACAAAAACTCACCAAACCTGGCAGTCTCATCGGGCATGGCGAAAAATTTGATATTTTAACGTCTAATATGAACAGGAAGTGAGTTATGAATTTTTGAAAGTCCGACTTTTGCCCTTTTTTGCATGTTTACAGGGGTCATTCTTTTGCACCCTGATCCTAAAGGCTTCATCTGATTGCCTTAAAATTCTGTCTGTAGCATCTGAAGACCTGGGACAAACACTGGGGCTAAAATTTTTTGTTTCCGAAATACTATATGACGGGGGCGGGGCATCAAAGTTTTCACTTAAGATTTCCTTCGCCGCAATGGACAAAATGCTTAATAACTCTCCTGCACATGCTGCTAAAAATCCAAAACTTCACATGTACATAAAGAGTCTGTACCTGAAGACATCTATATGTTTATATTCAGTTATACACCTTGCGCCAATCAATATCATTTTTTACATTTTGACGTACTGCACGGTGCCCTTGTAACGAATCTGATTGAAAATTGGCTAGAAAAGACTCAAGACATTGATCTTACTCTATCCCTATTTTTGTGACTTTCCTTCGAAGGGCGTGGCTATTACGGTGCCGCAGAGTCTGATTATTCTCCGTGGCAACAAAAGTTCCTGCAAAATGATTCAGATGATCCATCTTCTCGAAATTTTTCACATTTGAGGATATTCAGGCCCTGAAGACGGCTGCCAACTTATTTTTGATCGCAGTGGTAGCGCCACCAACTGGTTAAAACAAATATAAATTATTTTCGTTGATGTTTTTCTCCGGGCATGTTAACAAAATCTACCTTATATTTGCTCGGATGAGTGTTTAGGCCTTGAGCATGTCACAATACGAAAGTCTTTCGCCTTCTTCAGAGTGTCACATGATGGTGTCTTGTGACCCGCCTTTATCAGCTGATGTTCCATGAGGGCGTGACTTACCTGTCACAAGAATGAAGGCAAGTCACGCCCCCCGCTGTCCGTTCACTCCGCCAAGATGCTGGTCCAGGTGGTAGAGAGGATGAAGGCTCCCTTGTCTCTGTTCATGGTTTTTATGCCTCGCTTGCAGATCTCAATGGCCTCTCTGATCCAGCGCTGTTGTTTGTTCTCTTCTGTGCGGATGACCCTGCCCTTCTCCCGGTCCATGATGTGGTTTTCCCTTTTGCAGTGGTCAGTGATTGCTGATTTGTAATGTTCATGTTGTGCTTGTTCTTTTACTGCTCTGATTTTTTTCATTTTTTTGACAGGTAAGTCACACCCTCATGGAACATCAGCTCAAGACACCATCATGCGACACTCTGAAGTAGGCGAAAGACTCGCCGAAACATGTCAGGTAAAAAATTAACCTAAAACATAATTGTCTGCTTTTAATGAATCAGTCAAATATCAATAATAAGAAGACAAAATGAACCTAATACAAATAAATGAATGCTTAATAACTCCCCTGCACATGCTCCTAAAAATCCAAACCTTCACCTGTAAATAAAACGTCCCGACCTGAAGACATCTTAATGTTATTATTTTGTTATACACACAGTGCCGCCAAGTGGAATCAAAAATTTGTTTTTATTTTAATTGTCACGTACTGCACGGTGCCCTTTCGACGAATCCGACTGAAAATTAGTCAGAAAAGACTCAAGACGATGATCTTACTCTCTGCCGAATTTTGTGACGTTTTGGCAAAAGGCGTGGCTATTACGGTGCTGAAAAGTCCGATTGTACTCTGTGGCAACAAAAGCTCCAGCAACATGACTCAGATGATCCTATCTTCTCGAAGTTGCACACATTTGAGGATACTTCAGCCCTGAAGACATCTACCAACTTATTTTTCATCGTAGTAGTAGCGCCCCCAACTGGTAAAAGCTAATACAAGTTATTTTCTTGGATGTTTTTCTCCGTGCAACTCAACAAGGTCGCCCTCATATATGCTCGGATGACTGTTTCGGCCATGAGGATGTCACAATACGAAATTCGTCCTTTTTCATGAAAAGTTGTGGGAGTGGCATTGCACTGTTCGGCAATAAAACAAAGCTGATTATGAGGTTCTAAATATGAACGACAACTCGTGAAACTTTACACACACATCAGGCCGAGCAAATTTATCAATATTTTATACGTTAGTTGTGCAGCTTTTTTGAAATGGCTCGCCATGGCCCTCGAGAAATGTTCAAAAAAGCAGCCCTGGTTGAGTGTTTCACCTCGCTTTTTGTAAATTTTATGGAGTACAGTGAACCCTCGGTTATCGCGGTTAATGGGGACCGAGACCACCCGCGAAAACTGAAAATCCGCGAAGTAGCGGCGCACCTTCAAAAATGCTTAAAAAAAATATACAATATATATAATAAATATATAAATATATATATATATATATATATATATATATATATATATATACGGGGAGAGAGAGAGTGAAATTCATGTTATAACAAAAAAAACAAATTATTATTAAAACTTATTATTTTTTTATTCCCCAGCCATTCTTTTTGTATTTATTTAATTACTCCGACTTTTACCTGCTGGTACGCCGTCCGGTGTGCCCTGTGAAATGAAAGGTGGCATTCTTTATTTATTTATTCATTTATACATTCATAACTGACAGCCTCGCGCTCCGCTCGTGCCCGGGCAGAAGAGGTGCTCCAATTTGGCTTAACTGTGACACACGCCCGTCCTCCTCCCCCGGAGCTTCCATTCGGTTAAACTTAGGGGCCGCTTGGCACCGCCCGTGCCCGGGGAAGGTGCTCCTCTTCGGCTTACTGTGACGCGAGCATGCCCTCCTCCTCCGGAGCTTCCATTCGGTTAAACTTAGGGGCCGCTTGGAACCGCCCGTGCCCGGGGAAGGTGCTCCTCTTCGGCTTACTGTGACGCGAGCATGCCCTCCTCCTCCGGAGCTTCCATTCGGTTAAACTTAGGGGCCGCTTGGCACTGCCCGTGCCCGGGGAAGGTGCTCCTCTACGGCTTAACTGCCACGCACGCTGGCCGGAGCTCTGGTACGGTCCGAACCGCGCGAAACGTCGCCACCGATCGTGTCCGGGGGAACGTGCTCTTCTTCGTCCACTCTCCTCTTCGCCCACGCTCTTCTTCGGCGCACGCCGGCCGTCTAACCGCTCCAGCGCCCCGTCGTGCCGCTCGGCGAAACTACAATGCGCCCGAATATTTTTTAGACTCGCGAAGCACTGAACCCGCGAAAGGTGAACCGCGAAGTAGCGAGGGTTCACTGTATGTATAAGACCAAGACCTACAAAAAAGTCTCTTGGAGCAATGAGCTAGGTTTTACAGGAAGTCGGCCATTTTGAATTTACTTAAAAGGGGGCGGGTCACCACAATGGACTTTGTGTAGAAATTATTATTGGGGCCCGAGCAGCGACCGCGGCGAGGTCCCTATTGTTTTTGTAGAAAATATTATTACTTTTATTATTATTATTATTATTATTATTAGGGCCTGAGCAGCGACCGCTGCGAAGTCCCTATTGTTTTTGTTGAAATTATTATTATTATTATTTTTCCGATTGTTCGATCGCATTTTTGACCCCTGAAACATGCACAAAAACTCACCAAACTTGGCAGTCTCATCGGGCATGGCGAAAAATTTGATATTTTAACGTCTAATATGAACAGGAAGTGAGTTATGAATTTTTGAAAGTCCGACTTTTGCCCTTTTTTGCATGTTTACAGGGGTCATTCTTTTGCACCCTGATCCTAAAGGCTTCATCTGATTGCCTTAAAATTCTGTCTGTAGCATCTGAAGACCTGGCACAAACACTGGGGCTAAAATTTTTTGTTTCCGAAATACTATATGACGGGGGCGGGGCATCAAAGTTTTCACTTAAGATTTCCTTCGCCGCAATGGACAAAATGCTTAATAACTCTCCTGCACATGCTGCTAAAAATCCAAAACTTCACATGTACATAAAGAGTCTGTACCTGAAGACATCTATATGTTTATATTCAGTTATACACCTTGCGCCAATCAATATCATTTTTTACATTTTGACGTACTGCACGGTGCCCTTTTAACGAATCTGATTGAAAATTGGCTAGAAAAGACTCAAGACATTGATCTTACTCTATCCCTATTTTTGTGACTTTCCTTCGAAGGGCGTGGCTATTACGGTGCCGCAGAGTCTGATTATTCTCCGTGGCAACAAAAGTTCCTGCAAAATGATTCAGATGATCCATCTTCTCGAAATTTTTCACATTTGAGGATATTCAGGCCCTGAAGACGGCTGCCAACTTATTTTTGATCGCAGTGGTAGCGCCACCAACTGGTTAAAACAAATACAAATCATTTTCGTTGATTTTTTTCTCCGGGCAGGTTAACAAAATCTACCTTACATTTGCTCGGATGAGTGTTTAGGCCTTGAGGATGTCACAATACGAAAGTCTTTCGCCTTCTTCAGAGTGTCACATGATGGTGTCTTGTGGCCCGTCTTTATCAGCTGATGTTCCATGAGGGCGTGACTTACCTGTCACAAGAATGAAGGCAAGTCACGCCCCCCGCTGTCCGTTCACTCCGCCAAAATGCTGCTCCAGGTGGTAGAGAGGATGAAGGCTCCCTTGTCTCTGTTCATGGTTTTTATGCCTCGCTTGCAGATCTCAATGGCCTCTCTGATCCAGCGCTGTTGTTTGTTCTCTTCGGTGCGGATGACCCTGCCCTTCTCCCGGTCCATGATGTGGTTTTCCCTTTTGCAGTGGTCAGTGATTGCTGATTTGTAATGTTCATGTTGTGCTTGTTCTTTTACTGCTCTGATTTTTCATTTTTTTGACAGGTAAGTCACACCCTCATGGAACATCAGCTGATAAAGACGGGTCTCAAGACACCATCATGCGACACTCTGAAGAAGGCGAAAGACTCGCCGAAACATGTCAGGTAAAAAATTAACCTAAAACATAATTGTCTGCTTTTAATGAATCAGTCAAATATCAATAATAAGAAGACAAAATGAACCTAATACAAATAAATGAATGCTTAATAACTCCCCTGCACATGCTCCTAAAAATCCAAACCTTCACCTGTAAATAAAACGTCCCGACCTGAAGACATCTTAATGTTATTATTTTGTTATACACACAGTGCCGCCAAGTGGAATCAAAAATTTGTTTTTATTTTAATTTTCACGTACTGCACGGTGCCCTTTTGACGAATCCGACTGAAAATTAGTCAGAAAAGACTCAAGACAATGATCTTACTCTCTGCCGAATTTTGTGACGTTTTGGCAAAAGGCGTGGCTATCAAGGTGCTGAAAAGTCCGATTGTACTCTGTGGCAACAAAAGCTCCGGCAACATGACTCAGATCATCCTATCTTCTCGAAGTTGTACACATTTGAGGATACTTCAGCCCTGAAGACATCTACCAACTTATTTTATATCGTAGTAGTAGCGCCACCAACTGGTAAAAGCTAATACAAGTTATTTTCTTGGATGTTTTTCTCCGTGCAACTCAACAAGGTCGCCCTCATATATGCTCGGATGACTGTTTCGGCCATGAGGATGTCACAATACGAAATTCGTGATTTTTCGTGAAAAGTTGTGGGAGTGGCATTGCACTGTTCGGCAATAAAACAAAGCTGATTATGAGGTTCTAAATATGAACGACAACTCGTAAAACTTTACACACACATCAGGCCGAGCAAATTTATCAATATTTTATACGTTAGTTGTGCAGCTTTTTTGAAATGGCTCGCCATGGCCCTCGAGAAATGTTAAAAAAAAGCAGCTCTGGTTGAGTGTTTCACCTCGCTTTTTGTAAATTTTATGGAGTACAGTGAACCCTCGGTTATCGCGGTTAATGGGGACCGAGACCACCCGCGAAAACTGAAAATCCGCGAAGTAGCGGCGCACCTTCAAAAATGCTTAAAAAAAATATACAATATATATAATAAATATATATATATATATATATATATATATATATATATATATATATATACGGGGAGAGAGAGAGTGAAATTCATGTTATAACAAAAAAACCAAATTATTATTAAAACGTATTATTTTTTTATTCCCCAGCCATTCTTTTTGTATTTATTTAATTACTCCGACTTTTACCTGCTGGTACGCCGTCCGGTGTGCCCTGTGAAATGAAAGGTGGCATTCTTTATTTATTTATTCATTTATTCATTCATAACTGACAGCCTCGCGCTCCGCTCGTGCCCGGGCAGAAGAGGTGCTCCAATTTGGCTTAACTGTGACACACGCCCGTCCTCCTCCGTCCGGAGCTTCCATTCGGTTAAACTTAGGGGCCGCTTGGCACCGCCCGTGCCCGGGGAAGGTGCTCCTCTTCGGCTTACTGTGACGCGAGCATGCCCTCCTCCTCCGGAGCTTCCATTCGGTTAAACTTAGGGGCCGCTTGGAACCGCCCGTGCCCGGGGAAGGTGCTCCTCTTCGGCTTACTGTGACGCGAGCATGCCCTCCTCCTCCGGAGCTTCCATTCGGTTAAACTTAGGGGCCGCTTGGCACCGCCCGTGCCCGGGGAAGGTGCTCCTCTACGGCTTAACTGCCACGCACGCTGGCCGGAGCTCTGGTACGGTCCGAACCGCGCGTAACGTCGCCACCGATCGTGTCCGGGGGAACGTGCTCTTCTTCGTCCACTCTCCTCTTCGCCCACGCTCTTCTTCGGCGCACGCCGGCCGTCTAACCGCTCCAGCGCCCCGTCGTGCCGCTCGGCGAAACTACAATGCCCCCGAATATTTTTTAGACCCGCGAAGCACTGAACCTGCGAAAGGTGAACCGCGAAGTAGCGAGGGTTCACTGTATGTATAAGACCAAGACCTACAAAAAAGTCTCTTGGAGCAATGAGCTAGGTTTTACAGGAAGTCGGCCATTTTGAATTTACTTAAAAGGGGGCGGGTCACCACAATGGACTTTGTGTAGAAATTATTATTGGGGCCCGAGCAGCGACCGCGGCGAGGTCCCTATTGTTTTTGTAGAAAATATTATTACTTTTATTATTATTATTATTATTATTATTAGGGCCTGAGCAGCGACCGCTGCGAAGTCCCTATTGTTTTTGTAGAAATTATTATTATTATTTTTCCGATTGTTCGATCGCATTTTTGACCCCCGAAACATGCACAAAAACTCACCAAACCTGGCAGTCTCATCGGGCATGGCGAAAAATTTGATATTTTAACGTCTAATATGAACAGGAAGTGAGTTATGAATTTTTGAAAGTCCGACTTTTGCCCTTTTTTGCATGTTTACAGGGGTCATTCTTTTGCACCCTGATCCTAAAGGCTTCATCTGATTGCCTTAAAATTCTGTCTGTAGCATCTGAAGACCTGGGACAAACACTGGGGCTAAAATTTTTTGTTTCCGAAATACTATATGACGGGGGCGGGGCATCAAAGTTTTCACTTAAGATTTCCTTCGCCGCAATGGACAAAATGCTTAATAACTCTCCTGCACATGCTGCTAAAAATCCAAAACTTCACATGTACATAAAGAGTCTGTACCTGAAGACATCTATATGTTTATATTCAGTTATACACCTTGCGCCAATCAATATCATTTTTTACATTTTGACGTACTGCACGGTGCCCTTGTAACGAATCTGATTGAAAATTGGCTAGAAAAGACTCAAGACATTGATCTTACTCTATCCCTATTTTTGTGACTTTCCTTCGAAGGGCGTGGCTATTACGGTGCCGCAGAGTCTGATTATTCTCCGTGGCAACAAAAGTTCCTGCAAAATGATTCAGATGATCCATCTTCTCGAAATTTTTCACATTTGAGGATATTCAGGCCCTGAAGACGGCTGCCAACTTATTTTTGATCGCAGTGGTAGCGCCACCAACTGGTTAAAACAAATATAAATTATTTTCGTTGATGTTTTTCTCCGGGCATGTTAACAAAATCTACCTTATATTTGCTCGGATGAGTGTTTAGGCCTTGAGCATGTCACAATACGAAAGTCTTTCGCCTTCTTCAGAGTGTCACATGATGGTGTCTTGTGACCCGCCTTTATCAGCTGATGTTCCATGAGGGCGTGACTTACCTGTCACAAGAATGAAGGCAAGTCACGCCCCCCGCTGTCCGTTCACTCCGCCAAGATGCTGGTCCAGGTGGTAGAGAGGATGAAGGCTCCCTTGTCTCTGTTCATGGTTTTTATGCCTCGCTTGCAGATCTCAATGGCCTCTCTGATCCAGCGCTGTTGTTTGTTCTCTTCTGTGCGGATGACCCTGCCCTTCTCCCGGTCCATGATGTGGTTTTCCCTTTTGCAGTGGTCAGTGATTGCTGATTTGTAATGTTCATGTTGTGCTTGTTCTTTTACTGCTCTGATTTTTTTCATTTTTTTGACAGGTAAGTCACACCCTCATGGAACATCAGCTCAAGACACCATCATGCGACACTCTGAAGTAGGCGAAAGACTCGCCGAAACATGTCAGGTAAAAAATTAACCTAAAACATAATTGTCTGCTTTTAATGAATCAGTCAAATATCAATAATAAGAAGACAAAATGAACCTAATACAAATAAATGAATGCTTAATAACTCCCCTGCACATGCTCCTAAAAATCCAAACCTTCACCTGTAAATAAAACGTCCCGACCTGAAGACATCTTAATGTTATTATTTTGTTATACACACAGTGCCGCCAAGTGGAATCAAAAATTTGTTTTTATTTTAATTGTCACGTACTGCACGGTGCCCTTTCGACGAATCCGACTGAAAATTAGTCAGAAAAGACTCAAGACAATGATCTTACTCTCTGCCGAATTTTGTGACGTTTTGGCAAAAGGCGTGGCTATTACGGTGCTGAAAAGTCCGATTGTACTCTGTGGCAACAAAAGCTCCAGCAACATGACTCAGATGATCCTATCTTCTCGAAGTTGCACACATTTGAGGATACTTCAGCCCTGAAGACATCTACCAACTTATTTTTCATCGTAGTAGTAGCGCCCCCAACTGGTAAAAGCTAATACAAGTTATTTTCTTGGATGTTTTTCTCCGTGCAACTCAACAAGGTCGCCCTCATATATGCTCGGATGACTGTTTCGGCCATGAGGATGTCACAATACGAAATTCGTCCTTTTTCATGAAAAGTTGTGGGAGTGGCATTGCACTGTTCGGCAATAAAACAAAGCTGATTATGAGGTTCTAAATATGAACGACAACTCGTGAAACTTTACACACACATCAGGCCGAGCAAATTTATCAATATTTTATACGTTAGTTGTGCAGCTTTTTTGAAATGGCTCGCCATGGCCCTCGAGAAATGTTCAAAAAAGCAGCCCTGGTTGAGTGTTTCACCTCGCTTTTTGTAAATTTTATGGAGTACAGTGAACCCTCGGTTATCGCGGTTAATGGGGACCGAGACCACCCGCGAAAACTGAAAATCCGCGAAGTAGCGGCGCACCTTCAAAAATGCTTAAAAAAAATATATAATAAATATATAAATATATATATATATATATATATATATATATACGGGGGGAGAGAGAGAGTGAAATTCATGTTATAACAAAAAAAACAAATTATTATTAAAACTTATTATTTTTTTATTCCCCAACCATTCTTTTTGTATTTATTTAATTACTCCGACTTTTACCTGCTGGTACGCCGTCCGGTGTGCCCTGTGAAATGAAAGGTGGCATTCTTTATTTATTTATTCATTTATTCATTCATAACTGACAGCCTCGCGCTCCGCTTGTGCCCGGCAGAAGAGGTGCTCCAATTCGGCTTAACTGTGACACACGCCCGCCCTCCTCCCCCGGAGCTTCCATTCGGTTAAACTTAGGGGCCGCTTGGCACCGCCCGTGCCCGGGGAAGGTGCTCCTCTTCGGCTTACTGTGACGCGAGCATGCCCTCCTCCTCCGGAGCTTCCATTCGGTTAAACTTAGGGGCCGCTTGGAACCGCCCGTGCCCGGGGAAGGTGCTCCTCTTCGGCTTACTGTGACGCGAGCATGCCCTCCTCCTCCGGAGCTTCCATTCGGTTAAACTCAGGGGCCGCTTGGAACCGCCCGTGCCCGGGGAAGGTGCTCCTCTACGGCTTAACTGCCACGCACGCCGGCCGGAGCTCTGGTACGGTCCGAACCGCGCGAAACGTCGCCACCGATCGTGTCCGGGGGAACGTGCTCTTCTTCGTCCACTCTCCTCTTCGCCCACGCTCTTCTTCGGCGCACGCCGGCCGTCTAACCGCTCCAGCGCCCCGTCGTGCCGCTCGGCGAAACTACAATGCCCCCGAATATTTTTTAGACCCGCGAAGCACTGAACCCGCGAAAGGTGAACCTCGAAGTAGCGAGGGTTCACTGTATGTATAAGACCAAGACCTACAAAAAAGTCTCTTGGAGCAATGAGCTAGGTTTTACAGGAAGTCGGCCATTTTGAATTTACTTAAAAGGGGGCGGGTCTCCACAATGGACTTTGTGTAGAAATTATTATTGGGGCCCGAGCAGCGACCGCGGCGAGGTCCCTATTGTTTTTGTAGAAAATATTATTACTTTTATTATTATTATTATTATTATTATTATTATTATTAGGGCCTGAGCAGCGACCGCTGCGAAGTCCCTATTGTTTTTGTAGAAATTATTATTATTATTATTTTTCCGATTGTTCGATCGCATTTTTGACCCCCGAAACATGCACAAAAACTCACCAAACTTGGCAGTCTCATCGGGCATGGCGAAAAATTTGATATTTTTTAACGTCTAATATGAACAGGAAGTGAGTTATGAATTTTTGAAAGTCCGACTTTTGCCCTTTTTTGCATGTTTACAGGGGTCATTCTTTTGCACCCTGATCCTAAAGGCTTCATCTGATTGCCTTAAAGTTCTGTCTGGAGCATCTTAAGACCTGGGACAAACACTGGGGCTAAAATTTTTTGTTTCCGAAATACTATATGACGGGGGCGGGGCTTCAAAGTTTTCACTTAAGATTTCCTTCGCCGCAATGGACAAAATGCTTAATAACTCTCCTGCCCGTGCTGCTAAAAATCCAAAACTTCACATGTACATAAAGAGTCGGTACCTGAAGACATCTATATGTTTATATTCAGTTATACACCTTGCGCCAATCAATATAAATGTTTACATTTTGACGTACTGCACGGTGCCCTTTTAACGAATCCGACTGAAAATTGGCTAGAAAAGACTCAAGACATTGATCTTACTCTATCCCTATTTTTATGACTTTCCTTCAAAGGGCGTGGCTATTACGGTGCCGCAGAGTCTGATTATTCTCCGTGGCAACAAAAGTTCCTGCAAAATGATTCAGATGATCCATCTTCTGGAAATCTTTCACATTTGAGGATATTCAGGCCCTGAAGACGGCTGCCAACTTATTTTTGATCGCAGTGGTAGCGCCACCAACTGGTTAAAACAAATACAAATTATTTTCGTTGATGTTTTTCTCCGGGCAGGTTAACAAAATCTACCTTATATTTGCTCGGATGAGTGTTTAGGCCTTGAGCATGTCACAATACGAAAGTCTTTCGCCTTCTTCAGAGTGTCACATGATGGTGTCTTGTGACCCGTCTTTATCAGCTGATGTTCCATGAGGGCGTGACTTACCTGTCACAAGAATGAAGGCAAGTCACGCCCCCCGGTGTCCGTTCACTCCGCCAAGATGCTGGTCCAGGTGGTAGAGAGGATGAAGGCTCCCTTGTCTCTGTTCATGGTTTTTATGCCTCGCTTGCAGATCTCAATGGCCTCTCTGATCCAGCGCTGTTGTTTGTTCTCTTCTGTGCGGATGACCCTGCCCTTCTCCCGGTCCATGATGTGGTTTTCCCTTTTGCAGTGGTCAGTGATTGCTGATTTGTAATGTTCATGTTGTGCTTGTTCTTTTACTGCTCTGATTTTTTCATTTTTTTGACAGGTAAGTCACACCCTCATGGAACATCAGCTCAAGACACCATCATGCGACACTCTGAAGAAGGCGAAAGACTCGCCGAAACATGTCAGGTAAAAAATTAACCTAAAACATAATTGTCTGCTTTTAATGAATCAGTCAAATATCAATAATAAGAAGACAAAATGAACCTAATACAAATAAATGAATGCTTAATAACTCCCCTGCACATGCTCCTAAAAATCCAAACCTTCACCTGTAAATAAAACGTCCCGACCTGAAGACATCTTAATGTTATTATTTTGTTATACACACAGTGCCGCCAAGTGGAATCAAAAATTTGTTTTTATTTTAATTTTCACGTACTGCATGGTGCCCTTTTGACGAATCCGACTGAAAATTAGTCAGAAAAGACTTAAGACAATGATCTTACTCTCTGCCGAATTTTGTGACGTTTTGGCAAAAGGCGTGGCTATTAAGGTGCTGAAAAGTCCGATTGTACTCTGTGGCAACAAAAGCTCCGGCAACATGACTCAGATGATCCTATCTTCTCGAAGTTGTACACATTTGAGGATACTTCAGCCCTGAAGACATCTACCAACTTATTTTACATCGTAGTAGTAGCGCCACCAACTGGTAAAAGCTAATACAAGTTATTTTCTTGGATGTTTTTCTCCGTGCAACTCAACAAGGTCGCCCTCATATATGCTCGGATGACTGTTTCGGCCATGAGGATGTCACAATACGAAATTCGTGATTTTTCGTGAAAAGTTGTGGGAGTGGCATTGCACTGTTCAGCAATAAAACAAAGCTGATTATGAGGTTCTAAATATGAACGACAACTCGTAAAACTTTACACACACATCAGGCCGAGCAAATTTATCAATATTTTATACGTTAGTTGTGCAGCTTTTTTGAAATGGCTCGCCATGGCCCTCGAGAAATGTTAAAAAAAAGCAGCTCTGGTTGAGTGTTTCACCTCGCTTTTTGTAAATTTTATGGAGTACAGTGAACCCTCGGTTATCGCGGTTAATGGGGACCGAGACCACCCGCGAAAACTGAAAATCCGCGAAGTAGCGGCGCACCTTCAAAAATGCTTAAAAAAAATATACAATATATATAATAAATATATAATATATATATATATATATATATATATATATATATATATATATATACGGGGAGAGAGAGAGTGAAATTCATGTTATAACAAAAAAAACAAATTATTATTAAAACGTATTATTTTTTTATTCCCCAGCCATTCTTTTTGTATTTATTTAATTACTCCGACTTTTACCTGCTGGTACGCCGTCCGGTGTGCCCTGTGAAATGAAAGGTGGCATTCTTTATTTATTTATTCATTTATTCATTCATAACTGACAGCCTCGCGCTCCGCTCGTGCCCGGGCAGAAGAGGTGCTCCAATTTGGCTTAACTGTGACACACGCCCGTCCTCCTCCCCCGGAGCTTCCATTCGGTTAAACTTAGGGGCCGCTTGGCACCGCCCGTGCCCGGGGAAGGTGCTCCTCTTCGGCTTACTGTGACGCGAGCATGCCCTCCTCCTCCGGAGCTTCCATTCGGTTAAACTTAGGGGCCGCTTGGAACCGCCCGTGCCCGGGGAAGGTGCTCCTCTTCGGCTTACTGTGACGCGAGCATGCCCTCCTCCTCCGGAGCTTCCATTCGGTTAAACTTAGGGGCCGCTTGGCACTGCCCGTGCCCGGGGAAGGTGCTCCTCTACGGCTTAACTGCCACGCACGCTGGCCGGAGCTCTGGTACGGTCCGAACCGCGCGTAACGTCGCCACCGATCGTGTCCGGGGGAACGTGCTCTTCTTCGTCCACTCTCCTCTTCGCCCACGCTCTTCTTCGGCGCACGCCGGCCGTCTAACCGCTCCAGCGCCCCGTCGTGCCGCTCGGCGAAACTACAATGCCCCCGAATATTTTTTAGACCCGCGAAGCACTGAACCTGCGAAAGGTGAACCGCGAAGTAGCGAGGGTTCACTGTATGTATAAGACCAAGACCTACAAAAAAGTCTCTTGGAGCAATGAGCTAGGTTTTACAGGAAGTCGGCCATTTTGAATTTACTTAAAAGGGGGCGGGTCACCACAATGGACTTTGTGTAGAAATTATTATTGGGGCCCGAGCAGCGACCGCGGCGAGGTCCCTATTGTTTTTGTAGAAAATATTATTACTTTTATTATTATTATTATTATTATTATTAGGGCCTGAGCAGCGACCGCTGCGAAGTCCCTATTGTTTTTGTAGAAATTATTATTATTATTTTTCCGATTGTTCGATCGCATTTTTGACCCCCGAAACATGCACAAAAACTCACCAAACCTGGCAGTCTCATCGGGCATGGCGAAAAATTTGATATTTTAACGTCTAATATGAACAGGAAGTGAGTTATGAATTTTTGAAAGTCCGACTTTTGCCCTTTTTTGCATGTTTACAGGGGTCATTCTTTTGCACCCTGATCCTAAAGGCTTCATCTGATTGCCTTAAAATTCTGTCTGTAGCATCTGAAGACCTGGGACAAACACTGGGGCTAAAATTTTTTGTTTCCGAAATACTATATGACGGGGGCGGGGCATCAAAGTTTTCACTTAAGATTTCCTTCGCCGCAATGGACAAAATGCTTAATAACTCTCCTGCACATGCTGCTAAAAATCCAAAACTTCACATGTACATAAAGAGTCTGTACCTGAAGACATCTATATGTTTATATTCAGTTATACACCTTGCGCCAATCAATATCATTTTTTACATTTTGACGTACTGCACGGTGCCCTTGTAACGAATCTGATTGAAAATTGGCTAGAAAAGACTCAAGACATTGATCTTACTCTATCCCTATTTTTGTGACTTTCCTTCGAAGGGCGTGGCTATTACGGTGCCGCAGAGTCTGATTATTCTCCGTGGCAACAAAAGTTCCTGCAAAATGATTCAGATGATCCATCTTCTCGAAATTTTTCACATTTGAGGATATTCAGGCCCTGAAGACGGCTGCCAACTTATTTTTGATCGCAGTGGTAGCGCCACCAACTGGTTAAAACAAATATAAATTATTTTCGTTGATGTTTTTCTCCGGGCATGTTAACAAAATCTACCTTATATTTGCTCGGATGAGTGTTTAGGCCTTGAGCATGTCACAATACGAAAGTCTTTCGCCTTCTTCAGAGTGTCACATGATGGTGTCTTGTGACCCGCCTTTATCAGCTGATGTTCCATGAGGGCGTGACTTACCTGTCACAAGAATGAAGGCAAGTCACGCCCCCCGCTGTCCGTTCACTCCGCCAAGATGCTGGTCCAGGTGGTAGAGAGGATGAAGGCTCCCTTGTCTCTGTTCATGGTTTTTATGCCTCGCTTGCAGATCTCAATGGCCTCTCTGATCCAGCGCTGTTGTTTGTTCTCTTCTGTGCGGATGACCCTGCCCTTCTCCCGGTCCATGATGTGGTTTTCCCTTTTGCAGTGGTCAGTGATTGCTGATTTGTAATGTTCATGTTGTGCTTGTTCTTTTACTGCTCTGATTTTTTTCATTTTTTTGACAGGTAAGTCACACCCTCATGGAACATCAGCTCAAGACACCATCATGCGACACTCTGAAGTAGGCGAAAGACTCGCCGAAACATGTCAGGTAAAAAATTAACCTAAAACATAATTGTCTGCTTTTAATGAATCAGTCAAATATCAATAATAAGAAGACAAAATGAACCTAATACAAATAAATGAATGCTTAATAACTCCCCTGCACATGCTCCTAAAAATCCAAACCTTCACCTGTAAATAAAACGTCCCGACCTGAAGACATCTTAATGTTATTATTTTGTTATACACACAGTGCCGCCAAGTGGAATCAAAAATTTGTTTTTATTTTAATTGTCACGTACTGCACGGTGCCCTTTCGACGAATCCGACTGAAAATTAGTCAGAAAAGACTCAAGACAATGATCTTACTCTCTGCCGAATTTTGTGACGTTTTGGCAAAAGGCGTGGCTATTACGGTGCTGAAAAGTCCGATTGTACTCTGTGGCAACAAAAGCTCCAGCAACATGACTCAGATGATCCTATCTTCTCGAAGTTGCACACATTTGAGGATACTTCAGCCCTGAAGACATCTACCAACTTATTTTTCATCGTAGTAGTAGCGCCCCCAACTGGTAAAAGCTAATACAAGTTATTTTCTTGGATGTTTTTCTCCGTGCAACTCAACAAGGTCGCCCTCATATATGCTCGGATGACTGTTTCGGCCATGAGGATGTCACAATACGAAATTCGTCCTTTTTCATGAAAAGTTGTGGGAGTGGCATTGCACTGTTCGGCAATAAAACAAAGCTGATTATGAGGTTCTAAATATGAACGACAACTCGTGAAACTTTACACACACATCAGGCCGAGCAAATTTATCAATATTTTATACGTTAGTTGTGCAGCTTTTTTGAAATGGCTCGCCATGGCCCTCGAGAAATGTTCAAAAAAGCAGCCCTGGTTGAGTGTTTCACCTCGCTTTTTGTAAATTTTATGGAGTACAGTGAACCCTCGGTTATCGCGGTTAATGGGGACCGAGACCACCCGCGAAAACTGAAAATCCGCGAAGTAGCGGCGCACCTTCAAAAATGCTTAAAAAAAATATATAATAAATATATAAATATATATATATATATATATATATATATATATATATATATACGGGGGGAGAGAGAGAGTGAAATTCATGTTATAACAAAAAAAACAAATTATTATTAAAACTTATTATTTTTTTATTCCCCAACCATTCTTTTTGTATTTATTTAATTACTCCGACTTTTACCTGCTGGTACGCCGTCCGGTGTGCCCTGTGAAATGAAAGGTGGCATTCTTTATTTATTTATTCATTTATTCATTCATAACTGACAGCCTCGCGCTCCGCTTGTGCCCGGCAGAAGAGGTGCTCCAATTCGGCTTAACTGTGACACACGCCCGCCCTCCTCCCCCGGAGCTTCCATTCGGTTAAACTTAGGGGCCGCTTGGCACCGCCCGTGCCCGGGGAAGGTGCTCCTCTTCGGCTTACTGTGACGCGAGCATGCCCTCCTCCTCCGGAGCTTCCATTCGGTTAAACTTAGGGGCCGCTTGGAACCGCCCGTGCCCGGGGAAGGTGCTCCTCTTCGGCTTACTGTGACGCGAGCATGCCCTCCTCCTCCGGAGCTTCCATTCGGTTAAACTCAGGGGCCGCTTGGAACCGCCCGTGCCCGGGGAAGGTGCTCCTCTACGGCTTAACTGCCACGCACGCCGGCCGGAGCTCTGGTACGGTCCGAACCGCGCGAAACGTCGCCACCGATCGTGTCCGGGGGAACGTGCTCTTCTTCGTCCACTCTCCTCTTCGCCCACGCTCTTCTTCGGCGCACGCCGGCCGTCTAACCGCTCCAGCGCCCCGTCGTGCCGCTCGGCGAAACTACAATGCCCCCGAATATTTTTTAGACCCGCGAAGCACTGAACCCGCGAAAGGTGAACCTCGAAGTAGCGAGGGTTCACTGTATGTATAAGACCAAGACCTACAAAAAAGTCTCTTGGAGCAATGAGCTAGGTTTTACAGGAAGTCGGCCATTTTGAATTTACTTAAAAGGGGGCGGGTCTCCACAATGGACTTTGTGTAGAAATTATTATTGGGGCCCGAGCAGCGACCGCGGCGAGGTCCCTATTGTTTTTGTAGAAAATATTATTACTTTTATTATTATTATTATTATTATTATTATTATTATTAGGGCCTGAGCAGCGACCGCTGCGAAGTCCCTATTGTTTTTGTAGAAATTATTATTATTATTATTTTTCCGATTGTTCGATCGCATTTTTGACCCCCGAAACATGCACAAAAACTCACCAAACTTGGCAGTCTCATCGGGCATGGCGAAAAATTTGATATTTTTTAACGTCTAATATGAACAGGAAGTGAGTTATGAATTTTTGAAAGTCCGACTTTTGCCCTTTTTTGCATGTTTACAGGGGTCATTCTTTTGCACCCTGATCCTAAAGGCTTCATCTGATTGCCTTAAAGTTCTGTCTGGAGCATCTTAAGACCTGGGACAAACACTGGGGCTAAAATTTTTTGTTTCCGAAATACTATATGACGGGGGCGGGGCTTCAAAGTTTTCACTTAAGATTTCCTTCGCCGCAATGGACAAAATGCTTAATAACTCTCCTGCCCGTGCTGCTAAAAATCCAAAACTTCACATGTACATAAAGAGTCGGTACCTGAAGACATCTATATGTTTATATTCAGTTATACACCTTGCGCCAATCAATATAAATGTTTACATTTTGACGTACTGCACGGTGCCCTTTTAACGAATCCGACTGAAAATTGGCTAGAAAAGACTCAAGACATTGATCTTACTCTATCCCTATTTTTATGACTTTCCTTCAAAGGGCGTGGCTATTACGGTGCCGCAGAGTCTGATTATTCTCCGTGGCAACAAAAGTTCCTGCAAAATGATTCAGATGATCCATCTTCTGGAAATCTTTCACATTTGAGGATATTCAGGCCCTGAAGACGGCTGCCAACTTATTTTTGATCGCAGTGGTAGCGCCACCAACTGGTTAAAACAAATACAAATTATTTTCGTTGATGTTTTTCTCCGGGCAGGTTAACAAAATCTACCTTATATTTGCTCGGATGAGTGTTTAGGCCTTGAGCATGTCACAATACGAAAGTCTTTCGCCTTCTTCAGAGTGTCACATGATGGTGTCTTGTGACCCGTCTTTATCAGCTGATGTTCCATGAGGGCGTGACTTACCTGTCACAAGAATGAAGGCAAGTCACGCCCCCCGGTGTCCGTTCACTCCGCCAAGATGCTGGTCCAGGTGGTAGAGAGGATGAAGGCTCCCTTGTCTCTGTTCATGGTTTTTATGCCTCGCTTGCAGATCTCAATGGCCTCTCTGATCCAGCGCTGTTGTTTGTTCTCTTCTGTGCGGATGACCCTGCCCTTCTCCCGGTCCATGATGTGGTTTTCCCTTTTGCAGTGGTCAGTGATTGCTGATTTGTAATGTTCATGTTGTGCTTGTTCTTTTACTGCTCTGATTTTTTCATTTTTTTGACAGGTAAGTCACACCCTCATGGAACATCAGCTCAAGACACCATCATGCGACACTCTGAAGAAGGCGAAAGACTCGCCGAAACATGTCAGGTAAAAAATTAACCTAAAACATAATTGTCTGCTTTTAATGAATCAGTCAAATATCAATAATAAGAAGACAAAATGAACCTAATACAAATAAATGAATGCTTAATAACTCCCCTGCACATGCTCCTAAAAATCCAAACCTTCACCTGTAAATAAAACGTCCCGACCTGAAGACATCTTAATGTTATTATTTTGTTATACACACAGTGCCGCCAAGTGGAATCAAAAATTTGTTTTTATTTTAATTTTCACGTACTGCACGGTGCCCTTTTGACGAATCCGACTGAAAATTAGTCAGAAAAGACTCAAGACAATGATCTTACTCTCTGCCGAATTTTGTGACGTTTTGGCAAAAGGCGTGGCTATTAAGGTGCTGAAAAGTCCGATTGTACTCTGTGGCAACAAAAGCTCCGGCAACATGACTCAGATCATCCTATCTTCTCGAAGTTGTACACATTTGAGGATACTTCAGCTATGAAGACATCTACCAACTTATTTTATATCGTAGTAGTAGCGCCACCAACTGGTAAAAGCTAATACAAGTTATTTTCTTGGATGTTTTTCTCCGTGCAACTCAACAAGGTCGCCCTCATATATGCTCGGATGACTGTTTCGGCCATGAGGATGTCACAATACGAAATTCGTGATTTTTCGTGAAAAGTTGTGGGAGTGGCATTGCACTGTTCGGCAATAAAACAAAGCTGATTATGAGGTTCTAAATATGAACGACAACTCGTAAAACTTTACACACACATCAGGCCGAGCAAATTTATCAATATTTTATACGTTAGTTGTGCAGCTTTTTTGAAATGGCTCGCCATGGCCCTCGAGAAATGTTAAAAAAAAGCAGCTCTGGTTGAGTGTTTCACCTCGCTTTTTGTAAATTTTATGGAGTACAGTGAACCCTCGGTTATCGCGGTTAATGGGGACCGAGACCACCCGCGAAAACTGAAAATCCGCGAAGTAGCGGCGCACCTTCAAAAATGCTTAAAAAAAATATACAATATATATAATAAATATATATATATATATATATATATATATATATATATATATACGGGGAGAGAGAGAGTGAAATTCATGTTATAACAAAAAAACCAAATTATTATTAAAACGTATTATTTTTTTATTCCCCAGCCATTCTTTTTGTATTTATTTAATTACTCCGACTTTTACCTGCTGGTACGCCGTCCGGTGTGCCCTGTGAAATGAAAGGTGGCATTATTTATTTATTTATTCATTTATTCATTCATAACTGACAGCCTCGCGCTCCGCTCGTGCCCGGGCAGAAGAGGTGCTCCAATTTGGCTTAACTGTGACACACGCCCGTCCTCCTCCGTCCGGAGCTTCCATTCGGTTAAACTTAGGGGCCGCTTGGCACCGCCCGTGCCCGGGGAAGGTGCTCCTCTTCGGCTTACTGTGACGCGAGCATGCCCTCCTCCTCCGGAGCTTCCATTCGGTTAAACTTAGGGGCCGCTTGGAACCGCCCGTGCCCGGGGAAGGTGCTCCTCTTCGGCTTACTGTGACGCGAGCATGCCCTCCTCCTCCGGAGCTTCCATTCGGTTAAACTTAGGGGCCGCTTGGCACCGCCCGTGCCCGGGAAAGGTGCTCCTCTACGGCTTAACTGCCACGCACGCTGGCCGGAGCTCTGGTACGGTCCGAACCGCGCGAAACGTCGCCACAGATCGTGTCCGGGGGAACGTGCTCTTCTTCGTCCACTCTCCTCTTCGCCCACGCTCTTCTTCGGCGCACGCCGGCCGTCTAACCGCTCCAGCGCCCCGTCGTGCCGCTCGGCGAAACTACAATGCCCCCGAATATTTTTTAGACCCGCGAAGCACTGAACCTGCGAAAGGTGAACCGCGAAGTAGCGAGGGTTCACTGTATGTATAAGACCAAGACCTACAAAAAAGTCTCTTGGAGCAATGAGCTAGGTTTTACAGGAAGTCGGCCATTTTGAATTTACTTAAAAGGGGGCGGGTCACCACAATGGACTTTGTGTAGAAATTATTATTGGGGCCCGAGCAGCGACCGCGGCGAGGTCCCTATTGTTTTTGTAGAAAATATTATTACTTTTATTATTATTATTATTATTATTAGGGCCTGAGCAGCGACCGCTGCGAAGTCCCTATTGTTTTTGTAGAAATTATTATTATTATTTTTCCGATTGTTCGATCGCATTTTTGACCCCCGAAACATGCACAAAAACTCACCAAACCTGGCAGTCTCATCGGGCATGGCGAAAAATTTGATATTTTAACGTCTAATATGAACAGGAAGTGAGTTATGAATTTTTGAAAGTCCGACTTTTGCCCTTTTTTGCATGTTTACAGGGGTCATTCTTTTGCACCCTGATCCTAAAGGCTTCATCTGATTGCCTTAAAATTCTGTCTGTAGCATCTGAAGACCTGGGACAAACACTGGGGCTAAAATTTTTTGTTTCCGAAATACTATATGACGGGGGCGGGGCATCAAAGTTTTCACTTAAGATTTCCTTCGCCGCAATGGACAAAATGCTTAATAACTCTCCTGCACATGCTGCTAAAAATCCAAAACTTCACATGTACATAAAGAGTCTGTACCTGAAGACATCTATATGTTTATATTCAGTTATACACCTTGCGCCAATCAATATCATTTTTTACATTTTGACGTACTGCACGGTGCCCTTGTAACGAATCTGATTGAAAATTGGCTAGAAAAGACTCAAGACATTGATCTTACTCTATCCCTATTTTTGTGACTTTCCTTCGAAGGGCGTGGCTATTACGGTGCCGCAGAGTCTGATTATTCTCCGTGGCAACAAAAGTTCCTGCAAAATGATTCAGATGATCCATCTTCTCGAAATTTTTCACATTTGAGGATATTCAGGCCCTGAAGACGGCTGCCAACTTATTTTTGATCGCAGTGGTAGCGCCACCAACTGGTTAAAACAAATATAAATTATTTTCGTTGATGTTTTTCTCCGGGCATGTTAACAAAATCTACCTTATATTTGCTCGGATGAGTGTTTAGGCCTTGAGGATGTCACAATACGAAAGTCTTTCGCCTTCTTCAGAGTGTCACATGATGGTGTCTTGTGACCCGCCTTTATCAGCTGATGTTCCATGAGGGCGTGACTTACCTGTCACAAGAATGAAGGCAAGTCACGCCCCCCGCTGTCCGTTCACTCCGCCAAGATGCTGGTCCAGGTGGTAGAGAGGATGAAGGCTCCCTTGTCTCTGTTCATGGTTTTTATGCCTCGCTTGCAGATCTCAATGGCCTCTCTGATCCAGCGCTGTTGTTTGTTCTCTTCTGTGTGGATGACCCTGCCCTTCTCCCGGTCCATGATGTGGTTTTCCCTTTTGCAGTGGTCAGTGATTGCTGATTTGTAATGTTCATGTTGTGCTTGTTCTTTTACTGCTCTGATTTTTTTCATTTTTTTGACAGGTAAGTCACACCCTCATGGAACATCAGCTCAAGACACCATCATGCGACACTCTGAAGTAGGCGAAAGACTCGCCGAAACATGTCAGGTAAAAAATTAACCTAAAACATAATTGTCTGCTTTTAATGAATCAGTCAAATATCAATAATAAGAAGACAAAATGAACCTAATACAAATAAATGAATGCTTAATAACTCCCCTGCACATGCTCCTAAAAATCCAAACCTTCACCTGTAAATAAAACGTCCCGACCTGAAGACATCTTAATGTTATTATTTTGTTATACACACAGTGCCGCCAAGTGGAATCAAAAATTTGTTTTTATTTTAATTTTCACGTACTGCACGGTGCCCTTTTGACGAATCCGACTGAAAATTAGTCAGAAAAGACTCAAGACAATGATCTTACTCTCTGCCGAATTTTGTGACGTTTTGGCAAAAGGCGTGGCTATTAAGGTGCTGAAAAGTCCGATTGTACTCTGTGGCAACAAAAGCTCCGGCAACATGACTCAGATCATCCTATCTTCTCGAAGTTGTACACATTTGAGGATACTTCAGCCCTGAAGACATCTACCAACTTATTTTATATCGTAGTAGTAGCGCCACCAACTGGTAAAAGCTAATACAAGTTATTTTCTTGGATGTTTTTCTCCGTGCAACTCAACAAGGTCGCCCTCATATATGCTCGGATGACTGTTTCGGCCATGAGGATGTCACAATACGAAATTCGTGATTTTTCGTGAAAAGTTGTGGGAGTGGCATTGCACTGTTCGGCAATAAAACAAAGCTGATTATGAGGTTCTAAATATGAACGACAACTCGTAAAACTTTACACACACATCAGGCCGAGCAAATTTATCAATATTTTATACGTTAGTTGTGCAGCTTTTTTGAAATGGCTCGCCATGGCCCTCGAGAAATGTTAAAAAAAAGCAGCTCTGGTTGAGTGTTTCACCTCGCTTTTTGTAAATTTTATGGAGTACAGTGAACCCTCGGTTATCGCGGTTAATGGGGACCGAGACCACCCGCGAAAACTGAAAATCCGCGAAGTAGCGGCGCACCTTCAAAAATGCTTAAAAAAAATATACAATATATATAATAAATATATATATATATATATATATATATATATATATATATATATATATATATATACGGGGAGAGAGAGAGTGAAATTCATGTTATAACAAAAAAACCAAATTATTATTAAAACGTATTATTTTTTTATTCCCCAGCCATTCTTTTTGTATTTATTTAATTACTCCGACTTTTACCTGCTGGTACGCCGTCCGGTGTGCCCTGTGAAATGAAAGGTGGCATTCTTTATTTATTTATTCATTTATTCATTCATAACTGACAGCCTCGCGCTCCGCTCGTGCCCGGGCAGAAGAGGTGCTCCAATTTGGCTTAACTGTGACACACGCCCGTCCTCCTCCGTCCGGAGCTTCCATTCGGTTAAACTTAGGGGCCGCTTGGCACCGCCCGTGCCCGGGGAAGGTGCTCCTCTTCGGCTTACTGTGACGCGAGCATGCCCTCCTCCTCCGGAGCTTCCATTCGGTTAAACTTAGGGGCCGCTTGGAACCGCCCGTGCCCGGGGAAGGTGCTCCTCTTCGGCTTACTGTGACGCGAGCATGCCCTCCTCCTCCGGAGCTTCCATTCGGTTAAACTTAGGGGCCGCTTGGCACCGCCCGTGCCCGGGGAAGGTGCTCCTCTACGGCTTAACTGCCACGCACGCTGGCCGGAGCTCTGGTACGGTCCGAACCGCGCGAAACGTCGCCACCGATCGTGTCCGGGGGAACGTGCTCTTCTTCGTCCACTCTCCTCTTCGCCCACGCTCTTCTTCGGCGCACGCCGGCCGTCTAACCGCTCCAGCGCCCCGTCGTGCCGCTCGGCGAAACTACAATGCCCCCGAATATTTTTTAGACCCGCGAAGCACTGAACCTGCGAAAGGTGAACCGCGAAGTAGCGAGGGTTCACTGTATGTATAAGACCAAGACCTACAAAAAAGTCTCTTGGAGCAATGAGCTAGGTTTTACAGGAAGTCGGCCATTTTGAATTTACTTAAAAGGGGGCGGGTCACCACAATGGACTTTGTGTAGAAATTATTATTGGGGCCCGAGCAGCGACCGCGGCGAGGTCCCTATTGTTTTTGTAGAAAATATTATTACTTTTATTATTATTATTATTATTATTATTAGGGCCTGAGCAGCGACCGCTGCGAAGTCCCTATTGTTTTTGTAGAAATTATTATTATTATTTTTCCGATTGTTCGATCGCATTTTTGACCCCCGAAACATGCACAAAAACTCACCAAACCTGGCAGTCTCATCGGGCATGGCGAAAAATTTGATATTTTAACGTCTAATATGAACAGGAAGTGAGTTCTGAATTTTTGAAAGTCCGACTTTTGCCCTTTTTTGCATGTTTACAGGGGTCATTCTTTTGCACCCTGATCCTAAAGGCTTCATCTGATTGCCTTAAAATTCTGTCTGTAGCATCTGAAGACCTGGGACAAACACTGGGGCTAAAATTTTTTGTTTCCGAAATACTATATGACGGGGGCGGGGCATCAAAGTTTTCACTTAAGATTTCCTTCGCCGCAATGGACAAAATGCTTAATAACTCTCCTGCACATGCTGCTAAAAATCCAAAACTTCACATGTACATAAAGAGTCTGTACCTGAAGACATCTATATGTTTATATTCAGTTATACACCTTGCGCCAATCAATATCATTTTTTACATTTTGACGTACTGCACGGTGCCCTTTTAACGAATCTGATTGAAAATTGGCTAGAAAAGACTCAAGACATTGATCTTACTCTATCCCTATTTTTGTGACTTTCCTTCGAAGGGCGTGGCTATTACGGTGCCGCAGAGTCTGATTATTCTCCGTGGCAACAAAAGTTCCTGCAAAATGATTCAGATGATCCATCTTCTCGAAATTTTTCACATTTGAGGATATTCAGGCCCTGAAGACGGCTGCCAACTTATTTTTGATCGCAGTGGTAGCGCCACCAACTGGTTAAAACAAATATAAATTATTTTCGTTGATGTTTTTCTCCGGGCATGTTAACAAAATCTACCTTATATTTGCTCGGATGAGTGTTTAGGCCTTGAGCATGTCACAATACGAAAGTCTTTCGCCTTCTTCAGAGTGTCACATGATGGTGTCTTGTGACCCGCCTTTATCAGCTGATGTTCCATGAGGGCGTGACTTACCTGTCACAAGAATGAAGGCAAGTCACGCCCCCCGCTGTCCGTTCACTCCGCCAAGATGCTGGTCCAGGTGGTAGAGAGGATGAAGGCTCCCTTGTCTCTGTTCATGGTTTTTATGCCTCGCTTGCAGATCTCAATGGCCTCTCTGATCCAGCGCTGTTGTTTGTTCTCTTCTGTGTGGATGACCCTGCCCTTCTCCCGGTCCATGATGTGGTTTTCCCTTTTGCAGTGGTCAGTGATTGCTGATTTGTAATGTTCATGTTGTGCTTGTTCTTTTACTGCTCTGATTTTTTTCATTTTTTTGACAGGTAAGTCACACCCTCATGGAACATCAGCTCAAGACACCATCATGCGACACTCTGAAGTAGGCGAAAGACTCGCCGAAACATGTCAGGTAAAAAATTAACCTAAAACATAATTGTCTGCTTTTAATGAATCAGTCAAATATCAATAATAAGAAGACAAAATGAACCTAATACAAATAAATGAATGCTTAATAACTCCCCTGCACATGCTCCTAAAAATCCAAACCTTCACCTGTAAATAAAACGTCCCGACCTGAAGACATCTTAATGTTATTATTTTGTTATACACACAGTGCCGCCAAGTGGAATCAAAAATTTGTTTTTATTTTAATTGTCACGTACTGCACGATGCCCTTTCGACGAATCCGACTGAAAATTAGTCAGAAAAGACTCAAGACAATGATCTTACTCTCTGCCGAATTTTGTGACGTTTTGGCAAAAGGCGTGGCTATTACGGTGCTGAAAAGTCCGATTGTACTCTGTGGCAACAAAAGCTCCAGCAACATGACTCAGATGATCCTATCTTCTCGAAGTTGCACACATTTGAGGATACTTCAGCCCTGAAGACATCTACCAACTTATTTTTCATCGTAGTAGTAGCGCCCCCAACTGGTAAAAGCTAATACAAGTTATTTTCTTGGATGTTTTTCTCCGTGCAACTCAACAAGGTCGCCCTCATATATGCTCGGATGACTGTTTCGGCCATGAGGATGTCACAATACGAAATTCGTCCTTTTTCATGAAAAGTTGTGGGAGTGGCATTGCACTGTTCGGCAATAAAACAAAGCTGATTATGAGGTTCTAAATATGAACGACAACTCGTGAAACTTTACACACACATCAGGCCGAGCAAATTTATCAATATTTTATACGTTAGTTGTGCAGCTTTTTTGAAATGGCTCGCCATGGCCCTCGAGAAATGTTCAAAAAAGCAGCCCTGGTTGAGTGTTTCACCTCGCTTTTTGTAAATTTTATGGAGTACAGTGAACCCTCGGTTATCGCGGTTAATGGGGACCGAGACCACCCGCGAAAACTGAAAATCCGCGAAGTAGCGGCGCACCTTCAAAAATGCTTAAAAAAAATATATAATAAATATATAAATATATATATATATATATATATATATATATATATATATATACGGGGGGAGAGAGAGAGTGAAATTCATGTTATAACAAAAAAAACAAATTATTATTAAAACTTATTATTTTTTTATTCCCCAACCATTCTTTTTGTATTTATTTAATTACTCCGACTTTTACCTGCTGGTACGCCGTCCGGTGTGCCCTGTGAAATGAAAGGTGGCATTCTTTATTTATTTATTCATTTATTCATTCATAACTGACAGCCTCGCGCTCCGCTTGTGCCCGGCAGAAGAGGTGCTCCAATTCGGCTTAACTGTGACACACGCCCGCCCTCCTCCCCCGGAGCTTCCATTCGGTTAAACTTAGGGGCCGCTTGGCACCGCCCGTGCCCGGGGAAGGTGCTCCTCTTCGGCTTACTGTGACGCGAGCATGCCCTCCTCCTCCGGAGCTTCCATTCGGTTAAACTTAGGGGCCGCTTGGAACCGCCCGTGCCCGGGGAAGGTGCTCCTCTTCGGCTTACTGTGACGCGAGCATGCCCTCCTCCTCCGGAGCTTCCATTCGGTTAAACTCAGGGGCCGCTTGGAACCGCCCGTGCCCGGGGAAGGTGCTCCTCTACGGCTTAACTGCCACGCACGCCGGCCGGAGCTCTGGTACGGTCCGAACCGCGCGAAACGTCGCCACCGATCGTGTCCGGGGGAACGTGCTCTTCTTCGTCCACTCTCCTCTTCGCCCACGCTCTTCTTCGGCGCACGCCGGCCGTCTAACCGCTCCAGCGCCCCGTCGTGCCGCTCGGCGAAACTACAATGCCCCCGAATATTTTTTAGACCCGCGAAGCACTGAACCCGCGAAAGGTGAACCTCGAAGTAGCGAGGGTTCACTGTATGTATAAGACCAAGACCTACAAAAAAGTCTCTTGGAGCAATGAGCTAGGTTTTACAGGAAGTCGGCCATTTTGAATTTACTTAAAAGGGGGCGGGTCTCCACAATGGACTTTGTGTAGAAAATATTATTGGGGCCCGAGCAGCGACCGCGGCGAGGTCCCTATTGTTTTTGTAGAAAATATTATTACTTTTATTATTATTATTATTATTATTATTATTATTATTATTAGGGCCTGAGCAGCGACCGCTGCGAAGTCCCTATTGTTTTTGTAGAAATTATTATTATTATTATTTTTCCGATTGTTCGATCGCATTTTTGACCCCCGAAACATGCACAAAAACTCACCAAACTTGGCAGTCTCATCGGGCATGGCGAAAAATTTGATATTTTTTAACGTCTAATATGAACAGGAAGTGAGTTATGAATTTTTGAAAGTCCGACTTTTGCCCTTTTTTGCATGTTTACAGGGGTCATTCTTTTGCACCCTGATCCTAAAGGCTTCATCTGATTGCCTTAAAGTTCTGTCTGGAGCATCTTAAGACCTGGGACAAACACTGGGGCTAAAATATTTTGTTTCCGAAATACTATATGACGGGGGCGGGGCTTCAAAGTTTTCACTTAAGATTTCCTTCGCCGCAATGGACAAAATGCTTAATAACTCTCCTGCCCGTGCTGCTAAAAATCCAAAACTTCACATGTACATAAAGAGTCGGTACCTGAAGACATCTATATGTTTATATTCAGTTATACACCTTGCGCCAATCAATATAAATGTTTACATTTTGACGTACTGCACGGTGCCCTTTTAACGAATCCGACTGAAAATTGGCTAGAAAAGACTCAAGACATTGATCTTACTCTATCCCTATTTTTATGACTTTCCTTCAAAGGGCGTGGCTATTACGGTGCCGCAGAGTCTGATTATTCTCCGTGGCAACAAAAGTTCCTGCAAAATGATTCAGATGATCCATCTTCTGGAAATCTTTCACATTTGAGGATATTCAGGCCCTGAAGACGGCTGCCAACTTATTTTTGATCGCAGTGGTAGCGCCACCAACTGGTTAAAACAAATACAAATTATTTTCGTTGATGTTTTTCTCCGGGCAGGTTAACAAAATCTACCTTATATTTGCTCGGATGAGTGTTTAGGCCTTGAGCATGTCACAATACGAAAGTCTTTCGCCTTCTTCAGAGTGTCACATGATGGTGTCTTGTGACCCGTCTTTATCAGCTGATGTTCCATGAGGGCGTGACTTACCTGTCACAAGAATGAAGGCAAGTCACGCCCCCCGCTGTCCGTTCACTCCGCCAAGATGCTGGTCCAGGTGGTAGAGAGGATGAAGGCTCCCTTGTCTCTGTTCATGGTTTTTATGCCTCGCTTGCAGATCTCAATGGCCTCTCTGATCCAGCGCTGTTGTTTGTTCTCTTCTGTGCGGATGACCCTGCCCTTCTCCCGGTCCATGATGTGGTTTTCCCTTTTGCAGTGGTCAGTGATTGCTGATTTGTAATGTTCATGTTGTGCTTGTTCTTTTACTGCTCTGATTTTTTCATTTTTTTGACAGGTAAGTCACACCCTCATGGAACATCAGCTCAAGACACCATCATGCGACACTCTGAAGAAGGCGAAAGACTCGCCGAAACATGTCAGGTAAAAAATTAACCTAAAACATAATTGTCTGCTTTTAATGAATCAGTCAAATATCAATAATAAGAAGACAAAATGAACCTAATACAAATAAATGAATGCTTAATAACTCCCCTGCACATGCTCCTAAAAATCCAAACCTTCACCTGTAAATAAAACGTCCCGGCCTGAAGACATCTTAATGTTATTATTTTGTTATACACACAGTGCCGCCAAGTGGAATCAAAAATTTGTTTTTATTTTAATTTTCACGTACTGCATGGTGCCCTTTTGACGAATCCGACTGAAAATTAGTCAGAAAAGACTTAAGACAATGATCTTACTCTCTGCCGAATTTTGTGACGTTTTGGCAAAAGGCGTGGCTATTAAGGTGCTGAAAAGTCCGATTGTACTCTGTGGCAACAAAAGCTCCGGCAACATGACTCAGATGATCCTATCTTCTCGAAGTTGTACACATTTGAGGATACTTCAGCCCTGAAGACATCTACCAACTTATTTTACATCGTAGTAGTAGCGCCACCAACTGGTAAAAGCTAATACAAGTTATTTTCTTGGATGTTTTTCTCCGTGCAACTCAACAAGGTCGCCCTCATATATGCTCGGATGACTGTTTCGGCCATGAGGATGTCACAATACGAAATTCGTGATTTTTCGTGAAAAGTTGTGGGAGTGGCATTGCACTGTTCAGCAATAAAACAAAGCTGATTATGAGGTTCTAAATATGAACGACAACTCGTAAAACTTTACACACACATCAGGCCGAGCAAATTTATCAATATTTTATACGTTAGTTGTGCAGCTTTTTTGAAATGGCTCGCCATGGCCCTCGAGAAATGTTAAAAAAAAGCAGCTCTGGTTGAGTGTTTCACCTCGCTTTTTGTAAATTTTATGGAGTACAGTGAACCCTCGGTTATCGCGGTTAATGGGGACCGAGACCACCCGCGAAAACTGAAAATCCGCGAAGTAGCGGCGCACCTTCAAAAATGCTTAAAAAAAATATACAATATATATAATAAATATATATAATATATATATATATATATATATATATATATATATATATATATATATACGGGGAGAGAGAGAGTGAAATTCATGTTATAACAAAAAAAACAAATTATTATTAAAACGTATTATTTTTTTATTCCCCAGCCATTCTTTTTGTATTTATTTAATTACTCCGACTTTTACCTGCTGGTACGCCGTCCGGTGTGCCCTGTGAAATGAAAGGTGGCATTCTTTATTTATTTATTCATTTATTCATTCATAACTGACAGCCTCGCGCTCCGCTCGTGCCCGGGCAGAAGAGGTGCTCCAATTTGGCTTAACTGTGACACACGCCCGTCCTCCTCCCCCGGAGCTTCCATTCGGTTAAACTTAGGGGCCGCTTGGCACCGCCCGTGCCCGGGGAAGGTGCTCCTCTTCGGCTTACTGTGACGCGAGCATGCCCTCCTCCTCCGGAGCTTCCATTCGGTTAAACTTAGGGGCCGCTTGGAACCGCCCGTGCCCGGGGAAGGTGCTCCTCTTCGGCTTACTGTGACGCGAGCATGCCCTCCTCCTCCGGAGCTTCCATTCGGTTAAACTTAGGGGCCGCTTGGCACTGCCCGTGCCCGGGGAAGGTGCTCCTCTACGGCTTAACTGCCACGCACGCTGGCCGGAGCTCTGGTACGGTCCGAACCGCGCGAAACGTCGCCACCGATCGTGTCCGGGGGAACGTGCTCTTCTTCGTCCACTCTCCTCTTCGCCCACGCTCTTCTTCGGCGCACGCCGGCCGTCTAACCGCTCCAGCGCCCCGTCGTGCCGCTCGGCGAAACTACAATGCCCCCGAATATTTTTTAGACCCGCGAAGCACTGAACCCGCGAAAGGTGAACCGCGAAGTAGCGAGGGTTCACTGTATGTATAAGACCAAGACCTACAAAAAAGTCTCTTGGAGCAATGAGCTAGGTTTTACAGGAAGTCGGCCATTTTGAATTTACTGAAAAGGGGGCGGGTCACCACAATGGACTTTGTGTAGAAATTATTATTGGGGCCCGAGCAGCGACCGCGGCGAGGTCCCTATTGTTTTTGTAGAAGATATTATTACTTTTATTATTATTATTATTATTATTATTAGGGTCTGAGCAGCGACCGCTGCGAAGTCCCTATTGTTTTTGTAGAAATTATTATTATTATTATTTTTCCGATTGTTCGATCGCATTTTTGACCCCCGAAACATGCACAAAAACTCACCAAACTTGGCAGTCTCATCGGGCATGGCGAAAAATTTGATATTTTAACGTCTAATATGAACAGGAAGTGAGTTATGAATTTTTGAAAGTCCGACTTTTGCCCTTTTTTGCATGTTTACAGGGGTCATTCTTTTGCACCCTGATCCTAAAGGCTTCATCTGATTGCCTTAAAATTCTGTCTGTAGCATCTGAAGACCTGGCACAAACACTGGGGCTAAAATTTTTTGTTTCCGAAATACTATATGACGGGGGCGGGGCATCAAAGTTTTCACTTAAGATTTCCTTCGCCGCAATGGACAAAATGCTTAATAACTCTCCTGCACATGCTGCTAAAAATCCAAAACTTCACATGTACATAAAGAGTCGGTACCTGAAGACATCTATATGTTTATATTCTGTTATACACCTTGCGCCAATCAATATCATTTTTTACATTTTGACGTACTGCACGGTGCCCTTTTAACGAATCCGATTGAAAATTGGCTAGAAAAGACTCAAGACATTGATCTTACTCTATCCCTATTTTTGTGACTTTCCTTCGAAGGGCGTGGCTATTACGGTGCCGCAGAGTCTGATTATTCTCCGTGGCAACAAAAGTTCCTGCAAAATGATTCAGATGATCCATCTTCTCGAAATTTTTCACATTTGAGGATATTCAGGCCCTGAAGACGGCTGCCAACTTATTTTTGATCGCAGTGGTAGCGCCACCAACTGGTTAAAACAAATACAAATTATTTTCGTTGATTTTTTTCTCCGGGCAGGTTAACAAAATCTACCTTACATTTGCTCGGATGAGTGTTTAGGCCTTGAGGATGTCACAATACGAAAGTCTTTCGCCTTCTTCAGAGTGTCACATGATGGTGTCTTGTGGCCCGTCTTTATCAGCTGATGTTCCATGAGGGCGTGACTTACCTGTCACAAGAATGAAGGCAAGTCACGCCCCCCGCTGTCCGTTCACTCCGCCAAAATGCTGCTCCAGGTGGTAGAGAGGATGAAGGCTCCCTTGTCTCTGTTCATGGTTTTTATGCCTCGCTTGCAGATCTCAATGGCCTCTCTGATCCAGCGCTGTTGTTTGTTCTCTTCGGTGCGGATGACCCTGCCCTTCTCCCGGTCCATGATGTGGTTTTCCCTTTTGCAGTGGTCAGTGATTGCTGATTTGTAATGTTCATGTTGTGCTTGTTCTTTGACTGCTCTGATTTTTCATTTTTTTGACAGGTAAGTCACACCCTCATGGAACATCAGCTGATAAAGACGGGTCTCAAGACACCATCATGCGACACTCTGAAGAAGGCGAAAGACTCGCCGAAACATGTCAGGTAAAAAATTAACCTAAAACATAATTGTCTGCTTTTAATGAATCAGTCAAATATCAATAATAAGAAGACAAAATGAACCTAATACAAATAAATGAATGCTTAATAACTCCCCTGCACATGCTCCTAAAAATCCAAACCTTCACCTGTAAATAAAACGTCCCGACCTGAAGACATCTTAATGTTATTATTTTGTTATACACACAGTGCCGCCAAGTGGAATCAAAAATTTGTTTTTATTTTAATTTTCACGTACTGCACGGTGCCCTTTTGACGAATCCGACTGAAAATTAGTCAGAAAAGACTCAAGACAATGATCTTACTCTCTGCCGAATTTTGTGACGTTTTGGCAAAAGGCGTGGCTATTAAGGTGCTGAAAAGTCCGATTGTACTCTGTGGCAACAAAAGCTCCGGCAACATGACTCAGATGATCCTATCTTCTCGAAGTTGTACACATTTGAGGATACTTCAGCCCTGAAGACATCTACCAACTTATTTTACATCGTAGTAGTAGCGCCACCAACTGGTAAAAGCTAATACAAGTTATTTTCTTGGATGTTTTTCTCCGTGCAACTCAACAAGGTCGCCCTCATATATGCTCGGATGACTGTTTCGGCCATGAGGATGTCACAATACGAAATTCGTGATTTTTCGTGAAAAGTTGTGGGAGTGGCATTGCACTGTTCGGCAATAAAACAAAGCTGATTATGAGGTTCTAAATATGAACGTCAACTCGTAAAACTTTACACACACATCAGGCCGAGCAAATTTATCAATATTTTATACGTTAGTTGTGCAGCTTTTTTGAAATGGCTCGCCATGGCCCTCGAGAAATGTTAAAAAAAAGCAGCTCTGGTTGAGTGTTTCACCTCGCTTTTTGTAAATTTTATGGAGTACAGTGAACCCTCGGTTATCGCCGTTAATGGGGACCGAGACCATCCGCGAAAACTGAAAATCCGCGAAGTAGCGGCGCACCTTCAAAAATGCTTAAAAAAAATATACAATATATATAATATATATATATATATATATATATATATATATATATATATATATATATATATATATATATATATATATATATATATATATATATACGGGGAGAGAGAGAGTGAAATTCATGTTATAACAAAAAAACCAAATTATTATTAAAACGTATTATTTTTTTATTCCCCAGCCATTCTTTTTGTATTTATTTAATTACTCCGACTTTTACCTGCTGGTACGCCGTCCGGTGTGCCCTGTGAAATGAAAGGTGGCATTCTTTATTTATTTATTCATTTATTCATTCATAACTGACAGCCTCGCGCTCCGCTCGTGCCCGGGCAGAAGAGGTGCTCCAATTTGGCTTAACTGTGACACACGCCCGTCCTCCTCCGTCCGGAGCTTCCATTCGGTTAAACTTAGGGGCCGCTTGGCACCGCCCGTGCCCGGGGTAGGTGCTCCTCTTCGGCTTACTGTGACGCGAGCATGCCCTCCTCCTCCGGAGCTTCCATTCGGTTAAACTTAGGGGCCGCTTGGAACCGCCCGTGCCCGGGGAAGGTGCTCCTCTTCGGCTTACTGTGACGCGAGCATGCCCTCCTCCTCCGGAGCTTCCATTCGGTTAAACTTAGGGGCCGCTTGGCACCGCCCGTGCCCGGGGAAGGTGCTCCTCTACGGCTTAACTGCCACGCACGCTGGCCGGAGCTCTGGTACGGTCCGAACCGCGCGAAACGTCGCCACCGATCGTGTCCGGGGGAACGTGCTCTTCTTCGTCCACTCTCCTCTTCGCCCACGCTCTTCTTCGGCGCACGCCGGCCGTCTAACCGCTCCAGCGCCCCGTCGTGCCGCTCGGCGAAACTACAATGCCCCCGAATATTTTTTAGACCCGCGAAGCACTGAACCTGCGAAAGGTGAACCGCGAAGTAGCGAGGGTTCACTGTATGTATAAGACCAAGACCTACAAAAAAGTCTCTTGGAGCAATGAGCTAGGTTTTACAGGAAGTCGGCCATTTTGAATTTACTTAAAAGGGGGCGGGTCACCACAATGGACTTTGTGTAGAAATTATTATTGGGGCCCGAGCAGCGACCGCGGCGAGGTCCCTATTGTTTTTGTAGAAAGTATTATTACTTTTATTATTATTATTATTATTATTATTAGGGCCTGAGCAGCGACCGCTGCGAAGTCCCTATTGTTTTTGTAGAAATTATTATTATTATTTTTCCGATTGTTCGATCGCATTTTTGACCCCCGAAACATGCACAAAAACTCACCAAACCTGGCAGTCTCATCGGGCATGGCGAAAAATTTGATATTTTAACGTCTAATATGAACAGGAAGTGAGTTATGAATTTTTGAAAGTCCGACTTTTGCCCTTTTTTGCATGTTTACAGGGGTCATTCTTTTGCACCCTGATCCTAAAGGCTTCATCTGATTGCCTTAAAATTCTGTCTGTAGCATCTGAAGACCTGGCACAAACACTGGGGCTAAAAATGTTTGTTTCCGAAATACTATATGACGGGGGCGGGGCATCAAAGTTTTCACTTAAGATTTCCTTCGCCGCAATGGACAAAATGCTTAATAACTCTCCTGCACATGCTGCTAAAAATCCAAAACTTCACATGTACATAAAGAGTCTGTACCTGAAGACATCTATATGTTTATATTCAGTTATACACCTTGCGCCAATCAATATCATTTTTTACATTTTGACGTACTGCACGGTGCCCTTTTAACGAATCTGATTGAAAATTGGCTAGAAAAGACTCAAGACATTGATCTTACTCTATCCCTATTTTTGTGACTTTCCTTCGAAGGGCGTGGCTATTACGGTGCCGCAGAGTCTGATTATTCTCCGTGGCAACAAAAGTTCCTGCAAAATGATTCAGATGATCCATCTTCTCGAAATTTTTCACATTTGAGGATATTCAGGCCCTGAAGACGGCTGCCAACTTATTTTTGATCGCAGTGGTAGCGCCACCAACTGGTTAAAACAAATATAAATTATTTTCGTTGATGTTTTTCTCCGGGCATGTTAACAAAATCTACCTTATATTTGCTCGGATGAGTGTTTAGGCCTTGAGCATGTCACAATACGAAAGTCTTTCGCCTTCTTCAGAGTGTCACATGATGTGTCTTGTGACCCGCCTTTATCAGCTGATGTTCCATGAGGGCGTGACTTACCTGTCACAAGAATGAAGGCAAGTCACGCCCCCCGCTGTCCGTTCACTCCGCCAAGATGCTGGTCCAGGTGGTAGAGAGGATGAAGGCTCCCTTGTCTCTGTTCATGGTTTTTATGCCTCGCTTGCAGATCTCAATGGCCTCTCTGATCCAGCGCTGTTGTTTGTTCTCTTCTGTGCGGATGACCCTGCCCTTCTCCCGGTCCATGATGTGGTTTTCCCTTTTGCAGTGGTCAGTGATTGCTGATTTGTAATGTTCATGTTGTGCTTGTTCTTTTACTGCTCTGATTTTTTTCATTTTTTTGACAGGTAAGTCACACCCTCATGGAACATCAGCTCAAGACACCATCATGCGACACTCTGAAGTAGGCGAAAGACTCGCCGAAACATGTCAGGTAAAAAATTAACCTAAAACATAATTGTCTGCTTTTAATGAATCAGTCAAATATCAATAATAAGAAGACAAAATGAACCTAATACAAATAAATGAATGCTTAATAACTCCCCTGCACATGCTCCTAAAAATCCAAACCTTCACCTGTAAATAAAACGTCCCGACCTGAAGACATCTTAATGTTATTATTTTGTTATACACACAGTGCCGCCAAGTGGAATCAAAAATTTGTTTTTATTTTAATTGTCACGTACTGCACGGTGCCCTTTCGACGAATCCGACTGAAAATTAGTCAGAAAAGACTCAAGACAATGATCTTACTCTCTGCCGAATTTTGTGACGTTTTGGCAAAAGGCGTGGCTATTACGGTGCTGAAAAGTCCGATTGTACTCTGTGGCAACAAAAGCTCCAGCAACATGACTCAGATGATCCTATCTTCTCGAAGTTGCACACATTTGAGGATACTTCAGCCCTGAAGACATCTACCAACTTATTTTTCATCGTAGTAGTAGCGCCCCCAACTGGTAAAAGCTAATACAAGTTATTTTCTTGGATGTTTTTCTCCGTGCAACTCAACAAGGTCGCCCTCATATATGCTCGGATGACTGTTTCGGCCATGAGGATGTCACAATACGAAATTCGTCCTTTTTCATGAAAAGTTGTGGGAGTGGCATTGCACTGTTCGGCAATAAAACAAAGCTGATTATGAGGTTCTAAATATGAACGACAACTCGTGAAACTTTACACACACATCAGGCCGAGCAAATTTATCAATATTTTATACGTTAGTTGTGCAGCTTTTTTGAAATGGCTCGCCATGGCCCTCGAGAAATGTTCAAAAAAGCAGCCCTGGTTGAGTGTTTCACCTCGCTTTTTGTAAATTTTATGGAGTACAGTGAACCCTCGGTTATCGCGGTTAATGGGGACCGAGACCACCCGCGAAAACTGAAAATCCGCAAAGTAGCGGCGCACCTTCAAAAATGCTTAAAAAAAATATATAATAAATATATAAATATATATATATATATATATATATATATATATATATATATATATATATATACGGGGGGAGAGAGAGAGAGAGAGAGTGAAATTCATGTTATAACAAAAAAAACAAATTATTATTAAAACTTATTATTTTTTTATTCCCCAACCATTCTTTTTGTATTTATTTAATTACTCCGACTTTTACCTGCTGGTACGCCGTCCGGTGTGCCCTGTGAAATGAAAGGTGGCATTCTTTATTTATTTATTCATTTATTCATTCATAACTGACAGCCTCGCGCTCCGCTTGTGCCCGGCAGAAGAGGTGCTCCAATTCGGCTTAACTGTGACACACGCCCGCCCTCCTCCCCCGGAGCTTCCATTCGGTTAAACTTAGGGGCCGCTTGGCACCGCCCGTGCCCGGGGAAGGTGCTCCTCTTCGGCTTACTGTGACGCGAGCATGCCCTCCTCCTCCGGAGCTTCCATTCGGTTAAACTTAGGGGCCGCTTGGAACCGCCCGTGCCCGGGGAAGGTGCTCCTCTTCGGCTTACTGTGACGCGAGCATGCCCTCCTCCTCCGGAGCTTCCATTCGGTTAAACTCAGGGGCCGCTTGGAACCGCCCGTGCCCGGGGAAGGTGCTCCTCTACGGCTTAACTGCCACGCACGCCGGCCGGAGCTCTGGTACGGTCCGAACCGCGCGAAACGTCGCCACCGATCGTGTCCGGGGGAACGTGCTCTTCTTCGTCCACTCTCCTCTTCGCCCACGCTCTTCTTCGGCGCACGCCGGCCGTCTAACCGCTCCAGCGCCCCGTCGTGCCGCTCGGCGAAACTACAATGCCCCCGAATATTTTTTAGACCCGCGAAGCACTGAACCCGCGAAAGGTGAACCTCGAAGTAGCGAGGGTTCACTGTATGTATAAGACCAAGACCTACAAAAAAGTCTCTTGGAGCAATGAGCTAGGTTTTACAGGAAGTCGGCCATTTTGAATTTACTTAAAAGGGGGCGGGTCTCCACAATGGACTTTGTGTAGAAATTATTATTGGGGCCCGAGCAGCGACCGCGGCGAGGTCCCTATTGTTTTTGTAGAAAATATTATTACTTTTATTATTATTATTATTATTATTATTATTATTATTAGGGCCTGAGCAGCGACCGCTGCGAAGTCCCTATTGTTTTTGTAGAAATTATTATTATTATTATTTTTCCGATTGTTCGATCGCATTTTTGACCCCCGAAACATGCACAAAAACTCACCAAACTTGGCAGTCTCATCGGGCATGGCGAAAAATTTGATATTTTTTAACGTCTAATATGAACAGGAAGTGAGTTATGAATTTTTGAAAGTCCGACTTTTGCCCTTTTTTGCATGTTTACAGGGGTCATTCTTTTGCACCCTGATCCTAAAGGCTTCATCTGATTGCCTTAAAGTTCTGTCTGGAGCATCTTAAGACCTGGGACAAACACTGGGGCTAAAATTTTTTGTTTCCGAAATACTATATGACGGGGGCGGGGCTTCAAAGTTTTCACTTAAGATTTCCTTCGCCGCAATGGACAAAATGCTTAATAACTCTCCTGCCCGTGCTGCTAAAAATCCAAAACTTCACATGTACATAAAGAGTCGGTACCTGAAGACATCTATATGTTTATATTCAGTTATACACCTTGCGCCAATCAATATAAATGTTTACATTTTGACGTACTGCACGGTGCCCTTTTAACGAATCCGACTGAAAATTGGCTAGAAAAGACTCAAGACATTGATCTTACTCTATCCCTATTTTTATGACTTTCCTTCAAAGGGCGTGGCTATTACGGTGCCGCAGAGTCTGATTATTCTCCGTGGCAACAAAAGTTCCTGCAAAATGATTCAGATGATCCATCTTCTGGAAATCTTTCACATTTGAGGATATTCAGGCCCTGAAGACGGCTGCCAACTTATTTTTGATCGCAGTGGTAGCGCCACCAACTGGTTAAAACAAATACAAATTATTTTCGTTGATGTTTTTCTCCGGGCAGGTTAACAAAATCTACCTTATATTTGCTCGGATGAGTGTTTAGGCCTTGAGCATGTCACAATACGAAAGTCTTTCGCCTTCTTCAGAGTGTCACATGATGGTGTCTTGTGACCCGTCTTTATCAGCTGATGTTCCATGAGGGCGTGACTTACCTGTCACAAGAATGAAGGCAAGTCACGCCCCCCGCTGTCCGTTCACTCCGCCAAGATGCTGGTCCAGGTGGTAGAGAGGATGAAGGCTCCCTTGTCTCTGTTCATGGTTTTTATGCCTCGCTTGCAGATCTCAATGGCCTCTCTGATCCAGCGCTGTTGTTTGTTCTCTTCTGTGCGGATGACCCTGCCCTTCTCCCGGTCCATGATGTGGTTTTCCCTTTTGCAGTGGTCAGTGATTGCTGATTTGTAATGTTCATGTTGTGCTTGTTCTTTTACTGCTCTGATTTTTTCATTTTTTTGACAGGTAAGTCACACCCTCATGGAACATCAGCTCAAGACACCATCATGCGACACTCTGAAGAAGGCGAAAGACTCGCCGAAACATGTCAGGTAAAAAATTAACCTAAAACATAATTGTCTGCTTTTAATGAATCAGTCAAATATCAATAATAAGAAGACAAAATGAACCTAATACAAATAAATGAATGCTTAATAACTCCCCTGCACATGCTCCTAAAAATCCAAACCTTCACCTGTAAATAAAACGTCCCGACCTGAAGACATCTTAATGTTATTATTTTGTTATACACACAGTGCCGCCAAGTGGAATCAAAAATTTGTTTTTATTTTAATTTTCACGTACTGCATGGTGCCCTTTTGACGAATCCGACTGAAAATTAGTCAGAAAAGACTTAAGACAATGATCTTACTCTCTGCCGAATTTTGTGACGTTTTGGCAAAAGGCGTGGCTATTAAGGTGCTGAAAAGTCCGATTGTACTCTGTGGCAACAAAAGCTCCGGCAACATGACTCAGATGATCCTATCTTCTCGAAGTTGTACACATTTGAGGATACTTCAGCCCTGAAGACATCTACCAACTTATTTTACATCGTAGTAGTAGCGCCACCAACTGGTAAAAGCTAATACAAGTTATTTTCTTGGATGTTTTTCTCCGTGCAACTCAACAAGGTCGCCCTCATATATGCTCGGATGACTGTTTCGGCCATGAGGATGTCACAATACGAAATTCGTGATTTTTCGTGAAAAGTTGTGGGAGTGGCATTGCACTGTTCAGCAATAAAACAAAGCTGATTATGAGGTTCTAAATATGAACGACAACTCGTAAAACTTTACACACACATCAGGCCGAGCAAATTTATCAATATTTTATACGTTAGTTGTGCAGCTTTTTTGAAATGGCTCGCCATGGCCCTCGAGAAATGTTAAAAAAAAGCAGCTCTGGTTGAGTGTTTCACCTCGCTTTTTGTAAATTTTATGGAGTACAGTGAACCCTCGGTTATCGCGGTTAATGGGGACCGAGACCACCCGCGAAAACTGAAAATCCGCGAAGTAGCGGCGCACCTTCAAAAATGCTTAAAAAAAAAATACAATATATATAATAAATATATAATATATATATATATATATATATATATATATATATATATACGGGGAGAGAGAGAGTGAAATTCATGTTATAACAAAAAAAACAAATTATTATTAAAACGTATTATTTTTTTATTCCCCAGCCATTCTTTTTGTATTTATTTAATTACTCCGACTTTTACCTGCTGGTACGCCGTCCGGTGTGCCCTGTGAAATGAAAGGTGGCATTCTTTATTTATTTATTCATTTATTCATTCATAACTGACAGCCTCGCGCTCCGCTCGTGCCCGGGCAGAAGAGGTGCTCCAATTTGGCTTAACTGTGACACACGCCCGTCCTCCTCCCCCGGAGCTTCCATTCGGTTAAACTTAGGGGCCGCTTGGCACCGCCCGTGCCCGGGGAAGGTGCTCCTCTTCGGCTTACTGTGACGCGAGCATGCCCTCCTCCTCCGGAGCTTCCATTCGGTTAAACTTAGGGGCCGCTTGGAACCGCCCGTGCCCGGGGAAGGTGCTCCTCTTCGGCTTACTGTGACGCGAGCATGCCCTCCTCCTCCGGAGCTTCCATTCGGTTAAACTTAGGGGCCGCTTGGCACTGCCCGTGCCCGGGGAAGGTGCTCCTCTACGGCTTAACTGCCACGCACGCTGGCCGGAGCTCTGGTACGGTCCGAACCGCGCGAAACGTCGCCACCGATCGTGTCCGGGGGAACGTGCTCTTCTTCGTCCACTCTCCTCTTCGCCCACGCTCTTCTTCGGCGCACGCCGGCCGTCTAACCGCTCCAGCGCCCCGTCGTGCCGCTCGGCGAAACTACAATGCCCCCGAATATTTTTTAGACCCGCGAAGCACTGAACCCGCGAAAGGTGAACCGCGAAGTAGCGAGGGTTCACTGTATGTATAAGACCAAGACCTACAAAAAAGTCTCTTGGAGCAATGAGCTAGGTTTTACAGGAAGTCGGCCATTTTGAATTTACTTAAAAGGGGGCGGGTCACCACAATGGACTTTGTGTAGAAATTATTATTGGGGCCCGAGCAGCGACCGTGGCGAGGTCCCTATTGTTTTTGTAGAAAATATTATTACTTTTATTATTATTATTATTATTATTATTAGGGCCTGAGCAGCGACCGCTGCGAAGTCCCTATTGTTTTTGTTGAAATTATTATTATTATTATTTTTCCGATTGTTCGATCGCATTTTTGACCCCTGAAACATGCACAAAAACTCACCAAACTTGGCAGTCTCATCGGGCATGGCGAAAAATTTGATATTTTAACGTCTAATATGAACAGGAAGTGAGTTATGAATTTTTGAAAGTCCGACTTTTGCCCTTTTTTGCATGTTTACAGGGGTCATTCTTTTGCACCCTGATCCTAAAGGCTTCATCTGATTGCCTTAAAATTCTGTCTGTAGCATCTGAAGACCTGGCACAAACACTGGGGCTAAAATTTTTTGTTTCCGAAATACTATATGACGGGGGCGGGGCATCAAAGTTTTCACTTAAGATTTCCTTCGCCGCAATGGACAAAATGCTTAATAACTCTCCTGCACATGCTGCTAAAAATCCAAAACTTCACATGTACATAAAGAGTCTGTACCTGAAGACATCTATATGTTTATATTCAGTTATACACCTTGCGCCAATCAATATCATTTTTTACATTTTGACGTACTGCACGGTGCCCTTTTAACGAATCTGATTGAAAATTGGCTAGAAAAGACTCAAGACATTGATCTTACTCTATCCCTATTTTTGTGACTTTCCTTCGAAGGGCGTGGCTATTACGGTGCCGCAGAGTCTGATTATTCTCCGTGGCAACAAAAGTTCCTGCAAAATGATTCAGATGATCCATCTTCTCGAAATTTTTCACATTTGAGGATATTCAGGCCCTGAAGACGGCTGCCAACTTATTTTTGATCGCAGTGGTAGCGCCACCAACTGGTTAAAACAAATACAAATCATTTTCATTGATTTTTTTCTCCGGGCAGGTTAACAAAATCTACCTTACATTTGCTCGGATGAGTGTTTAGGCCTTGAGGATGTCACAATACGAAAGTCTTTCGCCTTCTTCAGAGTGTCACATGATGGTGTCTTGTGGCCCGTCTTTATCAGCTGATGTTCCATGAGGGCGTGACTTGCCTGTCACAAGAATGAAGGCAAGTCACGCCCCCCGCTGTCCGTTCACTCCGCCAAAATGCTGCTCCAGGTGGTAGAGAGGATGAAGGCTCCCTTGTCTCTGTTCATGGTTTTTATGCCTCGCTTGCAGATCTCAATGGCCTCTCTGATCCAGCGCTGTTGTTTGTTCTCTTCGGTGCGGATGACCCTGCCCTCCTCCCGGTCCATGATGTGGTTTTCCCTTTTGCAGTGGTCAGTGATTGCTGATTTGTAATGTTCATGTTGTGCTTGTTCTTTTACTGCTCTGATTTTTCATTTTTTTGACAGGTAAGTCACACCCTCATGGAACATCAGCTGATAAAGACGGGTCTCAAGACACCATCATGCGACACTCTGAAGAAGGCGAAAGACTCGCCGAAACATGTCAGATAAAAAATTAACCTAAAACATAATTGTCTGCTTTTAATGAATCAGTCAAATATCAATAATAAGAAGACAAAATGAACCTAATACAAATAAATGAATGCTTAATAACTCCCCTGCACATGCTCCTAAAAATCCAAACCTTCACCTGTAAATAAAACGTCCCGACCTGAAGACATCTTAATGTTATTATTTTGTTATACACACAGTGCCGCCAAGTGGAATCAAAAATTTGTTTTTATTTAAATTTTCACATACTGCACGGTGCCCTTTTGACGAATCCGACTGAAAATTAGTCAGAAAAGACTCAAGACAATGATCTTACTCTCTGCCGAATTTTGTGACGTTTTGGCAAAAGGCGTGGCTATTAAGGTGCTGAAAAGTCCGATTGTACTCTGTGGCAACAAAAGCTCCGGCAACATGACTCAGATGATCCTATCTTCTCGAAGTTGTACACATTTGAGGATACTTCAGCCCTGAAGACATCTACCAACTTATTTTACATCGTAGTAGTAGCGCCACCAACTGGTAAAAGCTAATACAAGTTATTTTCTTGGATGTTTTTCTCCGTGCAACTCAACAAGGTCGCCCTCATATATGCTCGGATGACTGTTTCGGCCATGAGGATGTCACAATACGAAATTCGTGATTTTTCGTGAAAAGTTGTGGGAGTGGCATTGCACTGTTCGGCAATAAAATAAAGCTGATTATGAGGTTCTAAATATGAACGACAACTCGTAAAACTTTACACACACATCAGGCCGAGCAAATTTATCAATATTTTATACGTTAGTTGTGCAGCTTTTTTGAAATGGCTCGCCATGGCCCTCGAGAAATGTTAAAAAAAAGCAGCTCTGGTTGAGTGTTTCACCTCGCTTTTTGTAAATTTTATGGAGTACAGTGAACCCTCGGTTATCGCGGTTAATGGGGACCGAGACCACCCGCGAAAACTGAAAATCCGCGAAGTAGCGGCGCACCTTCAAAAATGCTTAAAAAAAATATACAATATATATCATAAATATATAAATATATATATATATATATATATATATATATATATATATATATATATATATATATATATACGGGGAGAGAGAGAGTGAAATTCATGTTATAACAAAAAAACCAAATTATTATTAAAACGTATTATTTTTTTATTCCCCAGCCATTCTTTTTGTATTTATTTAATTACTCCGACTTTTACCTGCTGGTACGCCGTCCGGTGTGCCCTGTGAAATGAAAGGTGGCATTCTTTATTTATTTATTCATTTATTCATTCATAACTGACAGCCTCGCGCTCCGCTCGTGCCCGGGCAGAAGAGGTGCTCCAATTTGGCTTAACTGTGACACACGCCCGTCCTCCTCCGTCCGGAGCTTCCATTCGGTTAAACTTAGGGGCCGCTTGGCACCGCCCGTGCCCGGGGTAGGTGCTCCTCTTCGGCTTACTGTGACGCGAGCATGCCCTCCTCCTCCGGAGCTTCCATTCGGTTAAACTTAGGGGCCGCTTGGAACCGCCCGTGCCCGGGGAAGGTGCTCCTCTTCGGCTTACTGTGACGCGAGCATGCCCTCCTCCTCCGGAGCTTCCATTCGGTTAAACTTAGGGGCCGCTTGGCACCGCCCGTGCCCGGGGAAGGTGCTCCTCTACGGCTTAACTGCCACGCACGCTGGCCGGAGCTCTGGTACGGTCCGAACCGCGCGAAACGTCGCCACCGATCGTGTCCGGGGGAACGTGCTCTTCTTCGTCCACTCTCCTCTTCGCCCACGCTCTTCTTCGGCGCACGCCGGCCGTCTAACCGCTCCAGCGCCCCGTCGTGCCGCTCGGCGAAACTACAATGCCCCCGAATATTTTTTAGACCCGCGAAGCACTGAACCTGCGAAAGGTGAACCGCGAAGTAGCGAGGGTTCACTGTATGTATAAGACCAAGACCTACAAAAAAGTCTCTTGGAGCAATGAGCTAGGTTTTACAGGAAGTCGGCCATTTTGAATTTACTTAAAAGGGGGCGGGTCACCACAATGGACTTTGTGTAGAAATTATTATTGGGGCCCGAGCAGCGACCGCGGCGAGGTCCCTATTGTTTTTGTAGAAATTATTATTATTATTATTTTTCCGATTGTTCGATCGCATTTTTGACCCCCGAAACATGCACAAAAACTCACCAAACTTGGCAGTCTCATCGGGCATGGCGAAAAATTTGATATTTTAACGTCTAATATGAACAGGAAGTGAGTTATGAATTTTTGAAAGTCCGATTTTTGCCCTTTTTTGCATGTTTACAGGGGTCATTCTTTTGCACCCTGATCCTAAAGGCTTCATCTGATTGCCTTAAAATTCTGTCTGGAGCATCTTAAGACCTGGGACAAACACTGGGGCTAAAAATTTTTGTTTCCGAAATACTATATGACGGGGGCGGGGCTTCAAAGTTTTCACTTAAGATTTCCTTCGCCGCAATGGACAAAATGCTTAATAACTCTCCTGCACGTGCTGCTAAAAATCCAAAACTTCACATGTACATAAAGAGTCGGTACCTGAAGACATCTATATGTTTATATTCAGTTATACACCTTGCGCCAATCAATATCATTTTTTACATTTTGACGTACTGCACGGTGCCCTTTTAACGAATCTGATTGAAAATTGGCTAGAAAAGACTCAAGACATTGATCTTACTCTATCCCTATTTTTGTGACTTTCCTTCGAAGGGCGTGGCTATTACGGTGCCGCAGAGTCTGATTATTCTCCGTGGCAACAAAAGTTCCTGCAAAATGATTCAGATGATCCATCTTCTCGAAATTTTTCACATTTGAGGATATTCAGGCCCTGAAGACGGCTGCCAACTTATTTTTGATCGCAGTGGTAGCGCCACCAACTGGTTAAAACAAATACAAATTATTTTCGTTGATTTTTTTCTCCGGGCAGGTTAACAAAATCTACCTTACATTTGCTCGGATGAGTGTTTAGGCCTTGAGGATGTCACAATACGAAAGTCTTTCGCCTTCTTCAGAGTGTCACATGATGGTGTCTTGTGGCCCGTCTTTATCAGCTGATGTTCCATGAGGGCGTGACTTACCTGTCACAAGAATGAAGGCAAGTCACGCCCCCCGCTGTCCGTTCACTCCGCCAAAATGCTGCTCCAGGTGGTAGAGAGGATGAAGGCTCCCTTGTCTCTGTTCATGGTTTTTATGCCTCGCTTGCAGATCTCAATGGCCTCTCTGATCCAGCGCTGTTGTTTGTTCTCTTCGGTGCGGATGACCCTGCCCTTCTCCCGGTCCATGATGTGGTTTTCCCTTTTGCAGTGGTCAGTGATTGCTGATTTGTAATGTTCATGTTGTGCTTGTTCTTTTACTGCTCTGATTTTTCATTTTTTTGACAGGTAAGTCACACCCTCATGGAACATCAGCTGATAAAGACGGGTCTCAAGACACCATCATGCGACACTCTGAAGAAGGCGAAAGACTCGCCGAAACATGTCAGGTAAAAAATTAACCTAAAACATAATTGTCTGCTTTTAATGAATCAGTCAAATATCAATAATAAGAAGACAAAATGAACCTAATACAAATAAATGAATGCTTAATAACTCCCCTGCACATGCTCCTAAAAATCCAAACCTTCACCTGTAAATAAAACGTCCCGACCTGAAGACATCTTAATGTTATTATTTTGTTATACACACAGTGCCGCCAAGTGGAATCAAAAATTTGTTTTTATTTTAATTTTCACGTACTGCACGGTGCCCTTTCGACGAATCCGACTGAAAATTAGTCAGAAAAGACTCAAGACAATGATCTTACTCTCTGCCGAATTTTGTGACGTTTTGGCAAAAGGCGTGGCTATTACGGTGCTGAAAAGTCCGATTGTACTCTGTGGCAACAAAAGCTCCAGCAACATGACTCAGGTGATCCTATCTTCTCGAAGTTGCACACATTTGAGGATACTTAAGCCCTGAAGACATCTACCAACTTATTTTTCATCGTAGTAGTAGCGCCACCAACTGGTAAAAGCTAATACAAGTTATTTTCTTGGATGTTTTTCTCCGTGCAACTCAACAAGGTCGCCCTCATATATGCTCGGATGACTGTTTCGGCCATGAGGATGTCACAATACGAAATTCGTCCTTTTTCATGAAAAGTTGTGGGAGTGGCATTGCACTGTTCGGCAATAAAACAAAGCTGATTATGAGGTTCTAAATATGAACGACAACTCGTGAAACTTTACACACACATCAGGCCGAGCAAATTTATCAATATTTTATACGTTAGTTGTGCAGCTTTTTTGAAATGGCTCGCCATGGCCCTCGAGAAATGTTCAAAAAAGCAGCCCTGGTTGAGTGTTTCACCTCGCTTTTTGTAAATTTTACGGAGTACAGTGAACCCTCGGTTATCGCGGTTAATGGGGACCGAGACCACCCGCAAAAACTGAAAATCCGCGAAGTAGCGGCGCACCTTCAAAAATGCTTAAAAAAAATATACAATATATATAATAAATATATAAATATATATATATATATATATATATATATATATATATATATATATATATATATACGGGGGGAGAGAGAGAGACAGAGAGTGAAATTCATGTTATAACAAAAAAAACAAATTATTATTAAAACTTATTATTTTTTTATTCCCCAACCATTCTTTTTGTATTTATTTAATTACTCCGACTTTTACCTGCTGGTACGCCGTCCGGTGTGCCCTGTGAAATGAAAGGTGGCATTCTTTATTTATTCATTCATTTATTCATTCATAACTGACAGCCTCGCGCTCCGCTCGTGCCCGGGCAGAAGAGGTGCTCCAATTCGGCTTCACTGTGACACACGCCCGCCCTCCTCCCCCGGAGCTTCCATTCGGTTAAACTTAGGGGCCGCTTGGCACCGCCCGTGCCCGGGGAAGGTGCTCCTCTTCGGCTTACTGTGACGCGAGCATGCCCTCCTCCTGCGGAGCTTCCATTCGGTTAAACTTAGGGGCCGCTTGGAACCGCCCGTGCCCGGGGAAGGTGCTCCTCTTCGGCTTACTGTGACGCGAGCATGCCCTCCTCCTCCGGAGCTTCCATTCGGTTAAACTTAGGGGCCGCTTGGCACCGCCCGTGCCCGGGAAAGGTGCTCCTCTACGGCTTAACTGCCACGCACGCCGGCCGGAGCTCTGGTACGGTCCGAACCGCGCGAAACGTCGCCACCGATCGTGTCCGGGGGAACGTGCTCTCTTCGTCCACTCTCCTCTTCGCCCACGCTCTTCTTCGGCGCACGCCGGCCGTCTAACTGCTCCAGCGCCCCGTCGTGCCGCTCGGCGAAACTACAATGCCCCCGAATATTTTTTAGACCCGCGAAGCACTGAACCCGCGAAAGGTGAACCGCGAAGTAGCGAGGGTTCACTGTATGTATAAGACCAAGACCTACAAAAAAGTCTCTTGGAGCAATGAGCTAGGTTTTACAGGAAGTCGGCCATTTTGAATTTACTTAAAAGGGGGCGGGTCACCACAATGGACTTTGTGTAGAAATTATTATTGGGGCCTGAGCAGCGACCGCGGCGAGGTCCCTATTGTTTTTGTAGAAATTATTATTATTATTATTTTTCCGATTGTTCGATCGCATTTTTGACCCCCGAAACATGCACAAAAACTCACCAAACTTGGCAGTCTCATCGGGCATGGCGAAAAATTTGATATTTTAACGTCTAATATGAACAGGAAGTGAGTTATGAATTTTTGAAAGTCCGATTTTTGCCCTTTTTTGCATGTTTACAGGGGTCATTCTTTTGCACCCTGATCCTAAAGGCTTCATCTGATTGCCTTAAAATTCTGTCTGGAGCATCTTAAGACCTGGGACAAACACTGGGGCTAAAAATTTTTGTTTCCGAAATACTATATGACGGGGGCGGGGCTTCAAAGTTTTCACTTAAGATTTCCTTCGCCGCAATGGACAAAATGCTTAATAACTCTCCTGCACGTGCTGCTAAAAATCCAAAACTTCACATGTACATAAAGAGTCGGTACCTGAAGACATCTATATGTTTATATTCAGTTATACACCTTGCGCCAATCAATATCATTTTTTACATTTTGACGTACTGCACGGTGCCCTTTTAACGAATCTGATTGAAAATTGGCTAGAAAAGACTCAAGACATTGATCTTACTCTATCCCTATTTTTGTGACTTTCCTTCGAAGGGCGTGGCTATTACGGTGCCGCAGAGTCTGATTATTCTCCGTGGCAACAAAAGTTCCTGCAAAATGATTCAGATGATCCATCTTCTCGAAATTTTTCACATTTGAGGATATTCAGGCCCTGAAGACGGCTGCCAACTTATTTTTGATCGCAGTGGTAGCGCCACCAACTGGTTAAAACAAATACAAATTATTTTCGTTGATGTTTTTCTCCGGGCAGGTTAACAAAATCTACCTTATATTTGCTCGGATGAGTGTTTAGGCCTTGAGGATGTCACAATACGAAAGTCTTTCGCCTTCTTCAGAGTTTCACATGATGGTGTCTTGTGACCCGTCTTTATCAGCTGATGTTCCATGAGGGCGTGACTTACCTGTCACGAGAATGAAGGCAAGTCACGCCCCCCGCTGTCCGTTCACTCCGCCAAGATGCTGGTCCAGGTGGTAGAGAGGATGAAGGCTCCCTTGTCTCTGTTCATGGTTTTTATGCCTCGCTTGCAGATCTCAATGGCCTCTCTGATCCAGCGCTGTTGTTTGTTCTCTTCTGTGCGGATGACCCTGCCCTTCTCCCGGTCCATGATGTGGTTTTCCCTTTTGCAGTGGTCAGTGATTGCTGATTTGTAATGTTCATGTTGTGCTTGTTCTTTTACTGCTCTGATTTTTTTCATTTTTTTGACAGGTAAGTCACACCCTCATGGAACATCAGCTCAAGACACCATCATGCGACACTCTGAAGAAGGCGAAAGACTCGCCGAAACATGTCAGTGAAAAAATTAACCTAAAACATAATTGTCTGCTTTTAATGAATCAGTCAAATATCAATAATAAGAAGACAAAATGAACCTAATACAAATAAATGAATGCTTAATAACTCCCCTGCACATGCTCCTAAAAATCCAAACCTTCACCTGTAAATAAAACGTCCCGACCTGAAGACATCTTAATGTTATTATTTTGTTATACACACAGTGCCGCCAAGTGGAATCAAAAATTTGTTTTTATTTTAATTTTCACGTACTGCACGGTGCCCTTTCGACGAATCCGACTGAAAATTAGTCAGAAAAGACTCAAGACAATGATCTTACTCTCTGCCGAATTTTGTGACGTTTTGGCAAAAGGCGTGGCTATTACGGTGCTGAAAAGTCCGATTGTACTCTGTGGCAACAAAAGCTCCAGCAACATGACTCAGGTGATCCTATCTTCTCGAAGTTGCACACATTTGAGGATACTTAAGCCCTGAAGACATCTACCAACTTATTTTTCATCGTAGTAGTAGCGCCACCAACTGGTAAAAGCTAATACAAGTTATTTTCTTGGATGTTTTTCTCCGTGCAACTCAACAAGGTCGCCCTCATATATGCTCGGATGACTGTTTCGGCCATGAGGATGTCCCAATACGAAATTCGTCCTTTTTCATGAAAAGTTGTGGGAGTGGCATTGCACTGTTCGGCAATAAAACAAAGCTGATTATGAGGTTCTAAATATGAACGACAACTCGTGAAACTTTACACACACATCAGGCCGAGCAAATTTATCAATATTTTATACGTTAGTTGTGCAGCTTTTTTGAAATGGCTCGCCATGGCCCTCGAGAAATGTTCAAAAAAGCAGCCCTGGTTGAGTGTTTCACCTCGCTTTTTGTAAATTTTATGGAGTACAGTGAACCCTCGGTTATCGCGGTTAATGGGGACCGAGACCACCCGCAAAAACTGAAAATCCGCGAAGTAGCGGCGCACCTTCAAAAATGCTTAAAAAAAATATACAATATATATAATAAATATATAAATATATATATATATATATATATATATATATATATATATATATATATATATATATACGGGGGGAGAGAGAGAGACAGAGAGTGAAATTCATGTTATAACAAAAAAAACAAATTATTATTAAAACTTATTATTTTTTTATTCCCCAACCATTCTTTTTGTATTTATTTAATTACTCCGACTTTTACCTGCTGGTACGCCGTCCGGTGTGCCCTGTGAAATGAAAGGTGGCATTCTTTATTTATTCATTCATTTATTCATTCATAACTGACAGCCTCGCGCTCCGCTCGTGCCCGGGCAGAAGAGGTGCTCCAATTCGGCTTCACTGTGACACACGCCCGCCCTCCTCCCCCGGAGCTTCCATTCGGTTAAACTTAGGGGCCGCTTGGCACCGCCCGTGCCCGGGGAAGGTGCTCCTCTTCGGCTTACTGTGACGCGAGCATGCCCTCCTCCTGCGGAGCTTCCATTCGGTTAAACTTAGGGGCCGCTTGGAACCGCCCGTGCCCGGGGAAGGTGCTCCTCTTCGGCTTACTGTGACGCGAGCATGCCCTCCTCCTCCGGAGCTTCCATTCGGTTAAACTTAGGGGCCGCTTGGCACCGCCCGTGCCCGGGAAAGGTGCTCCTCTACGGCTTAACTGCCACGCACGCTGGCCGGAGCTCTGGTACGGTCCGAACCGCGCGAAACGTCGCCACCGATCGTGTCCGGGGGAACGTGCTCTTCTTCGTCCACTCTCCTCTTCGCCCACGCTCTTCTTCGGCGCACGCCGGCCGTCTAACCGCTCCAGCGCCCCGTCGTGCCGCTCGGCGAAACTACAATGCCCCCGAATATTTTTTAGACCCGCGAAGCACTGAACCCGCGAAAGGTGAACCGCGAAGTAGCGAGGGTTCACTGTATGTATAAGACCAAGACCTACAAAAAAGTCTCTTGGAGCAATGAGCTAGGTTTTACAGGAAGTCGGCCATTTTTAATTTACTTAAAAGGGGGCGGGTCACCACAATGGACTTTGTGTAGAAATTATTATTGGGGCCCGAGCAGCGACCGCGGCGAGGTCCCTATTGTTTTTGTAGAAAATATTATTACTTTTATTATTATTATTATTATTATTATTATTAGGGCCTGAGCAGCGACCGCTGCGAAGTCCCTATTGTTTTTGTAGAAATTATTATTATTATTATTTTTCCGATTGTTCGATCGCATTTTTGACCCCCGAAACATGCACAAAAACTCACCAAACTTGGCAGTCTCATCGGGCATGGCGAAAAATTTGATATTTTAACGTCTAATATGAACAGGAAGTGAGTTATGAATTTTTGAAAGTCCGACTTTTGCCCTTTTTTGCATGTTTACAGGGGTCATTCTTTTGCACCCTGATCCTAAAGGCTTCATCTGATTGCCTTAAAGTTCTGTCTGGAGCATCTTAAGACCTGGGACAAACACTGGGGCTAAAATTTTTTGTTTCCGAAATACTATATGACGGGGGCGGGGCTTCAAAGTTTTCACTTAAGATTTCCTTCGCCGCAATGGACAAAATGCTTAATAACTCTCCTGCACGTGATGCTAAAAATCCAAAACTTCACATGTACATAAAGAGTCTGTACCTGAAGACATCTATATGTTTATATTCAGTTATACACCTTGCGCCAATCAATATAAATCTTTACATTTTGACGTACTGCACGGTGCCCTTTTAACGAATCCGACTGAAAATTGGCTAGAAAAGACTCAAGACATTGATCTTACTCTATCCCTATTTTTATGACTTTCCTTCAAAGGGCGTGGCTATTACGGTGCCGCAGAGTCTGATTATTCTCCGTGGCAACAAAAGTTCCTGCAAAATGATTCAGATGATCCATCTTCTGGAAATCTTTCACATTTGAGGATATTCAGGCCCTGAAGACGGCTGCCAACTTATTTTTGATCGCAGTGGTAGCGCCACCAACTGGTTAAAACAAATACAAATTATTTTCGTTGATGTTTTTCTCCGGGCAGGTTAACAAAATCTACCTTATATTTGCTCGGATGAGTGTTTAGACCTTGAGCATGTCACAATACGAAAGTCTTTCGCCTTCTTCAGAGTGTCACATGATGGTGTCTTGTGACCCGTCTTTATCAGCTGATGTTCCATGAGGGCGTGACTTACCTGTCACAAGAATGAAGGCAAGTCACGCCCCCCGCTGTCCGTTCACTCCGCCAAGATGCTGGTCCAGGTGGTAGAGAGGATGAAGGCTCCCTTGTCTCTGTTCATGGTTTTTATGCCTCGCTTGCAGATCTCAATGGCCTCTCTGATCCAGCGCTGTTGTTTGTTCTCTTCTGTGCGGATGACCCTGCCCTTCTCCCGGTCCATGATGTGGTTTTCCCTTTTGCAGTGGTCAGTGATTGCTGATTTGTAATGTTCATGTTGTGCTTGTTCTTTTACTGCTCTGATTTTTTCATTTTTTTGACAGGTAAGTCACACCCTCATGGAACATCAGCTCAAGACACCATCATGCGACACTCTGAAGAAGGCGAAAGACTCGCCGAAACATGTCAGGTAAAAAATTAACCTAAAACATAATTGTCTGCTTTTAATGAATCAGTCAAATATCAATAATAAGAAGACAAAATGAACCTAATACAAATAAAGGAATGCTTAATAACTCCCCTGCACATGCTCCTAAAAATCCAAACCTTCACCTGTAAATAAAACGTCCCGACCTGAAGACATCTTAATGTTATTATTTTGTTATACACACAGTGCCGCCAAGTGGAATCAAAAATTTGTTTTTATTTTAATTTTCACGTACTGCACGGTGCCCTTTTGACGAATCCGACTGAAAATTAGTCAGAAAAGACTCAAGACAATGATCTTACTCTCTGCCGAATTTTGTGACGTTTTGGCAAAAGGCGTGGCTATTAAGGTGCTGAAAAGTCCGATTGTACTCTGTGGCAACAAAAGCTCCGGCAACATGACTCAGATGATCCTATCTTCTCGAAGTTGTACACATTTGAGGATACTTCAGCCCTGAAGACATCTACCAACTTATTTTACATCGTAGTAGTAGCGCCACCAACTGGTAAAAGCTAATACAAGTTATTTTCTTGGATGTTTTTCTCCGTGCAACTCAACAAGGTCGCCCTCATATATGCTCGGATGACTGTTTCGGCCATGAGGATGTCACAATACGAAATTCGTGATTTTTCGTGAAAAGTTGTGGAGTGGCATTGCACTGTTCGGCAATAAAACAAAGCTGATTATGAGGTTCTAAATATGAACGACAACTCGTAAAACTTTACACACACATCAGGCCGAGCAAATTTATCAATATTTTATACGTTAGTTGTGCAGCTTTTTTGAAATGGCTCGCCATGGCCCTCGAGAAATGTTAAAAAAAAGCAGCTCTGGTTGAGTGTTTCACCTCGCTTTTTGTAAATTTTATGGAGTACAGTGAACCCTCGGTTATCGCGGTTAATGGGGACCGAGACCACCCGCGAAAACTGAAAATCCGCGAAGTAGCGGCGCACCTTCAAAAATGCAAAAAAAAAATATACAATATATATAATAAATATATAAATATATATATATATATATATATATATATATATATATATATATATATATATATATATATACGGGGGGAGAGAGAGAGAGAGAGTGAAATTCATGTTATAACAAAAAAACCAAATTATTATTAAAACGTATTATTTTTTTATTCCCCAGCCATTCTTTTTGTATTTATTTAATTACTCCGACTTTTACCTGCTGGTACGCCGTCCGGTGTGCCCTGTGAAATGAAAGGTGGCATTCTTTATTTATTTATTCATTTATTCATTCATAACTGACAGCCTCGCGCTCCGCTCGTGCCCGGGCAGAAGAGGTGCTCCATTTTGGCTTAACTGTGACACACGCCCGCCCTCCTCCCCCGGAGCTTCCATTCGGTTAAACTTAGGGGCCGCTTGGCACCGCCCGTGCCCGGGGAAGGTGCTCCTCTTCGGCTTACTGTGACGCGAGCATGCCCTCCTCCTGCGGAGCTTCCATTCGGTTAAACTTAGGGGCCGCTTGGAACCGCCCGTGCCCGGGGAAGGTGCTCCTCTTCGGCTTACTGTGACGCGAGCATGCCCTCCTCCTCCGGAGCTTCCATTCGGTTAAACTTAGGGGCCGCTTGGCACCGCCCGTGCCCGGGGAAGGTGCTCCTCTACGGCTTAACTTCCACGCACGCCGGCCGGAGCTCTGGTACGGTCCGAACCGCGCGAAACGTCGCCACCGATCGTGTCCGGGGGAACGTGCTCTTCTTCGTCCACTCTCCTCTTCGCCCACGCTCTTCTTCGGCGCACGCCGGCCGTCTAACCGCTCCAGCGCCCCGTCGTGCCGCTCGGCGAAACTACAATGCCCCCGAATATTTTTTATACCCGCGAAGCACTGAACCCGCGAAAGGTGAACCGCGAAGTAGCGAGGGTTCACTGTATGTATAAGACCAAGACCTACAAAAAAGTCTCTTGGAGCAATGAGCTAGGTTTTACAGGAAGTCGGCCATTTTGAATTTACTTAAAAGGGGGCGGGTCACCACAATGGACTTTGTGTAGAAATTATTATTGGGGCCCGAGCAGCGACCGCGGCGAGGTCCCTATTGTTTTTGTAGAAAATATTATTACTTTTATTATTATTATTATTATTATTATTAGGGCCTGAGCAGCGACCGCTGCGAAGTCCCTATTGTTTTTGTAGAAATTATTATTATTATTATTTTTCCGATTGTTCGATCGCATTTTTGACCCCCGAAACATGCACAAAAACTCACCAAACTTGGCAGTCTCATCGGGCATGGCGAAAAATTTGATATTTTAACGTCTAATATGAACAGGAAGTGAGTTATGAATTTTTGAAAGTCCGACTTTTGCCCTTTTTTGCATGTTTACAGGGGTCATTCTTTTGCACCCTGATCCTAAAGGCTTCATCTGATTGCCTTAAAATTCTGTCTGTAGCATCTGAAGACCTGGGACAAACACTGGGGCTAAAAATTTTTGTTTCCGAAATACTATATGACGGGGGCGGGGCTTCAAAGTTTTCACTTAAGATTTCCTTCGCCGCAATGGACAAAATGCTTAATAACTCTCCTGCACATGCTGCTAAAAATCCAAAACTTCACATGTACATAAAGAGTCTGTACCTGAAGACATCTATATGTTTATATTCAGTTATACACCTTGCGCCAATCAATATCATTTTTTACATTTTGACGTACTGCACGGTGCCCTTTTAACGAATCTGATTGAAAATTGGCTAGAAAAGACTCAAGACATTGATCTTACTCTATCCCTATTTTTGTGACTTTCCTTCGAAGGGCGTGGCTATTACGGTGCCGCAGAGTCTGATTATTCTCCGTGGCAACAAAAGTTCCTGCAAAATGATTCAGATGATCCATCTTCTCGAAATTTTTCACATTTGAGGATATTCAGGCCCTGAAGACGGCTGCCAACTTATTTTTGATCGCAGTGGTAGCGCCACCAACTGGTTAAAACAAATACAAATTATTTTCGTTGATGTTTTTCTCCGGGCAGGTTAACAAAATCTACCTTATATTTGCTCGGATGAGTGTTTAGGCCTTGAGCATGTCACAATACGAAAGTCTTTCGCCTTCTTCAGAGTGTCACATGATGGTGCCTTGTGACCCGTCTTTATCAGATGATGTTCCATGAGGGCGTGACTTACCTGTCACAAGAATGAAGGCAAGTCACGCCCCCCGCTGTCCGTTCACTCCGCCAAGATGCTGGTCCAGGTGGTAGAGAGGATGAAGGCTCCCTTGTCTCTGTTCATGGTTTTTATGCCTCGCTTGCAGATCTCAATGGCCTCTCTGATCCAGCGCTGTTGTTTGTTCTCTTCTGTGCGGATGACCCTGCCCTTCTCCCGGTCCATGATGTGGTTTTCCCTTTTGCAGTGGTCAGTGATTGCTGATTTGTAATGTTCATGTTGTGCTTGTTCTTTTACTGCTCTGATTTTTTTCATTTTTTTGACAGGTAAGTCACACCCTCATGGAACATCAGCTCAAGACACCATCATGCGACACTCTGAAGAAGGCGAAAGACTCGCCGAAACATGTCAGTGAAAAAATTAACCTAAAACATAATTGTCTGCTTTTAATGAATCAGTCAAATATCAATAATAAGAAGACAAAATGAACCTAATACAAATAAATGAATGCTTAATAACTCCCCTGCACATGCTCCTAAAAATCCAAACCTTCACCTGTAAATAAAACGTCCCGACCTGAAGACATCTTAATGTTATTATTTTGTTATACACACAGTGCCGCCAAGTGGAATCAAAAATTTGTTTTTATTTTAATTTTCACGTACTGCACGGTGCCCTTTTGACGAATCCGACTGAAAATTAGTCAGAAAAGACTCAAGACAATGATCTTACTCTCTGCCGAATTTTGTGACGTTTTGGCAAAAGGCGTGGCTATTACGGTGCTGAAAAGTCCGATTGTACTCTGTGGCAACAAAAGCTCCGGCAACATGACTCAGATGATCCTATCATCTCGAAGTTGTACACATTTGAGGATACTTCAGCCCTGAAGACATCTACCGACTTATTTTTCATCGTAGTAGTAGCGCCACCAACTGGTAAAAGCTAATACAAGTTATTTTCTTGGATGTTTTTCTCCGTGCAACTCAACAAGGTTGCCCTCATATATGCTCGGATGACTGTTTCGGCCATGAGGATGTCACAATACGAAATTTGTCCTTTTTCGTGAAAAGTTTTGGGAGTGGCATTGCACTGTTCGGCAATAAAACAACGCTGATTATGAGGTTCTAAATATGAACGACAACTCGTGAAACTTAACACACACATCAGGCCGAGCAAATTTATCAATATTTTATACGTTAGTTGTGCAGCTTTTTTGAAATGGCTCGCCATGGCCCTCGAGAAATGTTAAAAAAAGCAGCCCTGATTGAGTGTTTCACCTCGCTTTTTGTAAATTTTATGGAGTACAGTGAACCCTCGGTTATCGCGGTTAATGGGGACCGAGACCACCCGCGAAAACTGAAAATCCGCGAAGTAGCGGCGCACCTTCAAAAATGCTTAAAAAAAATATACAATGTATATAATAAATATATATATATATATATATATACGGGGAGAGAGAGAGTGAAATTCATTTTATAACAAAAAAACCAAATTATTATTAAAACGTATTATTTTTTTATTCCCCAGCCATTCTTTTTGTATTTATTTAATTACTCCGACTTTTACCTGCTGGTACGCCGTCCGGTGTGCCCTGTGAAATGAAAGGTGGCATTCTTTATTTATTTATTCATTTATTCATTCATAACTGACAGCCTCGCGCTCCGCTCGTGCCCGGGCAGAAGAGGTGCTCCAATTCGGCTTAACTGTGACACACGCCCGCCCTCCTCCCCCGGAGCTTCCATTCGGTTAAACTTAGGGGCCGCTTGGCACCGCCGTGCCCGGGGAAGGTGCTACTCTTCGGCTTACTGTGACGCGAGCATGCCCTCCTCCTCCGGAGCTTCCATTCGGTTAAACTTAGGGGCCGCTTGGAACCGCCCGTGCCCGGGGAAGGTGCTCCTCTTCGGCTTACTGTGACGCGAGCATGCCCTCCTCCTCCGGAGCTTCCATTCGGTTAAACTCAGGGGCCGCTTGGAACCGCCCGTGCCCGGGGAAGGTGCTCCTCTTCGGCTTACTGTGACGCGAACATGCCCTCCTCCTCCGGAGCTTCCATTCGGTTAAACTTAGGGGCCGCTTGGCACCGCCCGTGCCCGGGGAAGGTGCTCCTCTATGGCTTAACTGCCACGCACGCCGGCCGGAGCTCTGGTACGGTCCGAACCGCGCGAAACGTCGCCACCGATCGTGTCCGGGGGAACGTGCTCTTCTTCGTCCACTCTCCTCTTCGCCCACGCTCTTCTTCGGCGCACGCCGGCCGTCTAACCGCTCCAGCGCCCCGTCGTGCCGCTCGGCGAAACTACAATGCCCCCGAATATTTTTTATACCCGCGAAGCACTGAACCCGCGAAAGGTGAACCGCGAAGTAGCGAGGGTTCACTGTATGTATAAGACCAAGACCTACAAAAAAGTCTCTTGGAGCAATGAGCTAGGTTTTACAGGAAGTCGGCCATTTTGAATTTACTTAAAAGGGGGCGGGTCACCACAATGGACTTTGTGTAGAAATTATTATTGGGGCCCGAGCAGCGACCGCGGCGAGGTCCCTATTGTTTTTGTAGAAAATATTATTACTTTTATTATTATTATTATTATTATTATTAGGGCCTGAGCAGCGACCGCTGCGAAGTCCCTATTGTTTTTGTAGAAATTATTATTATTATTATTTTTCCGATTGTTCGATCGCATTTTTGACCCCCGAAACATGCACAAAAACTCACCAAACTTGGCAGTCTCATCGGGCATGGCGAAAAATTTGATATTTTAACGTCTAATATGAACAGGAAGTGAGTTATGAATTTTTGAAAGTCCGACTTTTGCCCTTTTTTGCATGTTTACAGGGGTCATTCTTTTGCACCCTGATCCTAAAGGCTTCATCTGATTGCCTTAAAATTCTGTCTGTAGCATCTGAAGACCTGGGACAAACACTGGGGCTAAAAATTTTTGTTTCCGAAATACTATATGACGGGGGCGGGGCTTCAAAGTTTTCACTTAAGATTTCCTTCGCCGCAATGGACAAAATGCTTAATAACTCTCCTGCACATGCTGCTAAAAATCCAAAACTTCACATGTACATAAAGAGTCTGTACCTGAAGACATCTATATGTTTATATTCAGTTATACACCTTGCGCCAATCAATATCATTTTTTACATTTTGACGTACTGCACGGTGCCCTTTTAACGAATCTGATTGAAAATTGGCTAGAAAAGACTCAAGACATTGATCTTACTCTATCCCTATTTTTGTGACTTTCCTTCGAAGGGCGTGGCTATTACGGTGCCGCAGAGTCTGATTATTCTCCGTGGCAACAAAAGTTCCTGCAAAATGATTCAGATGATCCATCTTCTCGAAATTTTTCACATTTGAGGATATTCAGGCCCTGAAGACGGCTGCCAACTTATTTTTGATCGCAGTGGTAGCGCCACCAACTGGTTAAAACAAATACAAATTATTTTCGTTGATGTTTTTCTCCGGGCAGGTTAACAAAATCTACCTTATATTTGCTCGGATGAGTGTTTAGGCCTTGAGCATGTCACAATACGAAAGTCTTTCGCCTTCTTCAGAGTGTCACATGATGGTGCCTTGTGACCCGTCTTTATCAGATGATGTTCCATGAGGGCGTGACTTACCTGTCACAAGAATGAAGGCAAGTCACGCCCCCCGCTGTCCGTTCACTCCGCCAAGATGCTGGTCCAGGTGGTAGAGAGGATGAAGGCTCCCTTGTCTCTGTTCATGGTTTTTATGCCTCGCTTGCAGATCTCAATGGCCTCTCTGATCCAGCGCTGTTGTTTGTTCTCTTCTGTGCGGATGACCCTGCCCTTCTCCCGGTCCATGATGTGGTTTTCCCTTTTGCAGTGGTCAGTGATTGCTGATTTGTAATGTTCATGTTGTGCTTGTTCTTTTACTGCTCTGATTTTTTTCATTTTTTTGACAGGTAAGTCACACCCTCATGGAACATCAGCTCAAGACACCATCATGCGACACTCTGAAGAAGGCGAAAGACTCGCCGAAACATGTCAGTGAAAAAATTAACCTAAAACATAATTGTCTGCTTTTAATGAATCAGTCAAATATCAATAATAAGAAGACAAAATGAACCTAATACAAATAAATGAATGCTTAATAACTCCCCTGCACATGCTCCTAAAAATCCAAACCTTCACCTGTAAATAAAACGTCCCGACCTGAAGACATCTTAATGTTATTATTTTGTTATACACACAGTGCCGCCAAGTGGAATCAAAAATTTGTTTTTATTTTAATTTTCACGTACTGCACGGTGCCCTTTTGACGAATCCGACTGAAAATTAGTCAGAAAAGACTCAAGACAATGATCTTACTCTCTGCCGAATTTTGTGACGTTTTGGCAAAAGGCGTGGCTATTACGGTGCTGAAAAGTCCGATTGTACTCTGTGGCAACAAAAGCTCCGGCAACATGACTCAGATGATCCTATCATCTCGAAGTTGTACACATTTGAGGATACTTCAGCCCTGAAGACATCTACCGACTTATTTTTCATCGTAGTAGTAGCGCCACCAACTGGTAAAAGCTAATACAAGTTATTTTCTTGGATGTTTTTCTCCGTGCAACTCAACAAGGTTGCCCTCATATATGCTCGGATGACTGTTTCGGCCATGAGGATGTCACAATACGAAATTTGTCCTTTTTCGTGAAAAGTTTTGGGAGTGGCATTGCACTGTTCGGCAATAAAACAACGCTGATTATGAGGTTCTAAATATGAACGACAACTCGTGAAACTTAACACACACATCAGGCCGAGCAAATTTATCAATATTTTATACGTTAGTTGTGCAGCTTTTTTGAAATGGCTCGCCATGGCCCTCGAGAAATGTTAAAAAAAGCAGCCCTGATTGAGTGTTTCACCTCGCTTTTTGTAAATTTTATGGAGTACAGTGAACCCTCGGTTATCGCGGTTAATGGGGACCGAGACCACCCGCGAAAACTGAAAATCCGCGAAGTAGCGGCGCACCTTCAAAAATGCTTAAAAAAAATATACAATGTATATAATAAATATATATATATATATATATATACGGGGAGAGAGAGAGTGAAATTCATTTTATAACAAAAAAACCAAATTATTATTAAAACGTATTATTTTTTTATTCCCCAGCCATTCTTTTTGTATTTATTTAATTACTCCGACTTTTACCTGCTGGTACGCCGTCCGGTGTGCCCTGTGAAATGAAAGGTGGCATTCTTTATTTATTTATTCATTTATTCATTCATAACTGACAGCCTCGCGCTCCGCTCGTGCCCGGGCAGAAGAGGTGCTCCAATTCGGCTTAACTGTGACACACGCCCGCCCTCCTCCCCCGGAGCTTCCATTCGGTTAAACTTAGGGGCCGCTTGGCACCGCCGTGCCCGGGGAAGGTGCTACTCTTCGGCTTACTGTGACGCGAGCATGCCCTCCTCCTCCGGAGCTTCCATTCGGTTAAACTTAGGGGCCGCTTGGAACCGCCCGTGCCCGGGGAAGGTGCTCCTCTTCGGCTTACTGTGACGCGAGCATGCCCTCCTCCTCCGGAGCTTCCATTCGGTTAAACTCAGGGGCCGCTTGGAACCGCCCGTGCCCGGGGAAGGTGCTCCTCTTCGGCTTACTGTGACGCGAACATGCCCTCCTCCTCCGGAGCTTCCATTCGGTTAAACTTAGGGGCCGCTTGGCACCGCCCGTGCCCGGGGAAGGTGCTCCTCTATGGCTTAACTGCCACGCACGCCGGCCGGAGCTCTGGTACGGTCCGAACCGCGCGAAACGTCGCCACCGATCGTGTCCGGGGGAACGTGCTCTTCTTCGTCCACTCTCCTCTTCGCCCACGCTCTTCTTCGGCGCACGCCGGCCGTCTAACCGCTCCAGCGCCCCGTCGAGCCGCTCGGCGAAACTACAATGCCCCCGAATATTTTTTAGACCCGCGAAGCACTGAACCCGCGAAAGGTGAACCGCGAAGTAGCGAGGGTTCACTGTATGTATAAGACCAAGACCTACAAAAAAGTCTCTTGGAGCAATGAGCTAGGTTTTACAGGAAGTCGGCCATTTTGAATTTACTTAAAAGGGGGCGGGTCACCACAATGGACTTTGTGTAGAAATTATTATTGGGGCCCGAGCAGCGACCGCCGCGAGGTCCCTATTGTTTTTGTAGAAAATATTATTACTATTATTATTATTATTATTATTAGGGCCTGAGCAGCGACCGCTGCGAAGTCCCTATTGTTTTTGTAGGAATTATTATTATTATTATTTTTCCGATTGTTCGATCGCATTTTTGACCCCCGAAACATGCACAAAAACTCACCAAACTTGGCAGTCTCATCGGGCATGGCGAAAAATTTGATATTTTTTAACGTCTAATATGAACAGGAAGTGAGTTATGAATTTTTGAAAGTCCGACTTTTGCCCTTTTTTGCATGTTTACAGGGGTCATTCTTTTGCACCCTGATCCTAAAGGCTTCATCTGATTGCCTTAAAGTTCTGTCTGGAGCATCTTAAGACCTGGGACAAACACTGGGGCTAAAATTTTTTGTTTCCGAAATACTATATGACGGGGGCGGGGCTTCAAAGTTTTCACTTAAGATTTCCTTCGCCGCAATGGACAAAATGCTTAATAACTCTCCTGCACGTGCTGCTAAAAATCCAAAACTTCACATGTACATAAAGAGTCGGTACCTGAAGACATCTATATGTTTATATTCAGTTATACACCTTGCGCCAATCAATATAAATCTTTACATTTTGACGTACTGCACGGTGCCCTTTTAACGAATCCGATTGAAAATTGGCTAGAAAAGACTCAAGACATTGATCTTACTCTATCCCTATTTTTATGACTTTCCTTCAAAGGGCGTGGCTATTACGGTGCCGCAGAGTCTGATTATTCTCCGTGGCAACAAAAGTTCCTGCAAAATGATTCAGATGATCCATCTTCTGGAAATCTTTCACATTTGAGGATATTCAGGCCCTGAAGACGACTGCCAACTTAATTTTGATCGCAGTGGTAGCGCCACCAACTGGTTAAAACAAATACAAATTATTTTCGTTGATGTTTTTCTTTGGGCAGGTTAACAAAATCTACCTTATATTTGCTCGGATGAGTGTTTAGACCTTGAGGATGTCACAATACGAAAGTCTTTCGCCTTCTTCAGAGTGTCACATGATGGTGTCTTGTGACCCGTCTTTATCAGCTGATGTTCCATGAGGGCGTGACTTACCTGTCACGAGAATGAAGGCAAGTCACGCCCCCCGCTGTCCGTTCACTCCGCCAAGATGCTGGTCCAGGTGGTAGAGAGGATGAAGGCTCCCTTGTCTCTGTTCATGGTTTTTATGCCTCGCTTGCAGATCTCAATGGCCTCTCTGATCCAGCGCTGTTGTTTGTTCTCTTCTGTGCGGATGACCCTGCCCTTCTCCCGGTCCATGATGTGGTTTTCCCTTTTGCAGTGGTCAGTGATTGCTGATTTGTAATGTTCATGTTGTGCTTGTTCTTTTACTGCTCTGATTTTTTCATTTTTTTGACAGGTAAGTCACACCCTCATGGAACATCAGCTGATAAAGACGGGTCTCAAGACACCATCATGCGACACTCTGAAGAAGGCAAAAGACTCGCCGAAACATGTCAGGTAAAAAATTAACCTCAAACATAATTGTCTGCTTTTAATGAATCAGTCAAATATCAATAATAAGAAGACAAAATGAACCTAATACAAATAAATGAATGCTTAATAACTCCCCTGCACATGCTCCTAAAAATCCAAACCTTCACCTGTAAATAAAACGTCCCGACCTGAAGACATCTTAATGTTATTATTTTGTTATACACACAGCGCCGCCAAGTGGAATCAAAAATTTGTTTTTATTTTAATTTTCACGTACTGCACGGTGCCCTTTTGACGAATCCGACTGAAAATTTGTCAGAAAAGACTCAAGACAATGATCTTACTCTCTGCCGAATTTTGTGACGTTTTGGCAAAAGGCGTGGCTATTACGGTGCTGAAAAGTCCGATTGTACTCTGTGGCAACAAAAGCTCCGGCAACATGACTCAGATGATCCTATCTTCTCGAAGTTGTACACATTTGAGGATAATTCAGCCCTGAAGACATCTACCGACTTATTTTTCATCGTAGTAGTAGCGCCACCAACTGGTAAAAGCTAATACAAGTTATTTTCTTGGATGTTTTTCTCCGTGCAACTCAACAAGGTCGCCCTCATATATGCTCGGATGACTGTTTCGGCCATGAGGATGTCACAATACGAAATTTGTCCTTTTTCGTGAAAAGTTGTGGGAGTGGCATTGCACTGTTCGGCAATAAAACAACGCTGATTATGAGGTTCTAAATATGAACGACAACTCGTGAAACTTTACACACACATCAGGCCGAGCAAATTTATCAATATTTTATACGTTAGTTGTGCAGCTTTTTTTAAATGGCTCGCCATGGCCCTCGAGAAATGTTAAAAAAAGCAGCCCTGATTGAGTGTTTCACCTCGCTTTTTGTAAATTTTATGGAGTACAGTGAACCCTCGGTTATCGCGGTTAATGGGGACCGAGACCACCCGCGAAAACTGAAAATCCGCGAAGTAGCGGCGCACCTTCAAAAATGCTTAAAAAAAATATACAATATATATAATAAATATATATATATATATATATATATATATATATACGGGGAGAGAGAGAGTGAAATTCATTTTATAACAAAAAAACCAAATTATTATTAAAACGTATTATTTTTTTATTCCCCAGCCATTCTTTTTGTATTTATTTAATTACTCCGACTTTTACCTGCTGGTACGCCGTCCGGTGTGCCCTGTGAAATGAAAGGTGGCATTCTTTATTTATTTATTCATTTATTCATTCATAACTGACAGCCTCGCGCTCCGCTCGTGCCCGGGCAGAAGAGGTGCTCCAATTTGGCTTAACTGTGACACACGCCCGTCCTCCTCCCCCGGAGCTTCCATTCGGTTAAACTTAGGGGCCGCTTGGCACCGCCCGTGCCCGGGGAAGGTGCTCCTCTTCGGCTTACTGTGACGCGAGCATGCCCTCCTCCTCCGGAGCTTCCATTCGGTTAAACTTAGGGGCCGCTTGGAACCGCCCGTGCCCGGGGAAGGTGCTCCTCTTCGGCTTACTGTGACGCGAGCATGCCCTCCTCCTCCGGAGCTTCCATTCGGTTAAACTTAGGGGCCGCTTTGCACCGCCCGTGCCCGGGGAAGGTGCTCCTCTACGGCTTAACTGCCACGCACGCTGGCCGGAGCTCTGGTACGGTCCGAACCACGCGAAACGTCGCCACCGATCGTGTCCGGGGGAACGTGCTCTTCTTCGTCCACTCTCCTCTTCGCCCACGCTCTTCTTCGGCGCACGCCGGCCGTCTAACCGCTCCAGCGCCCCGTCGTGCCGCTCGGCGAAACTACAATGCCCCCGAATATTTTTTAGACCCGCGAAGCACTGAACCCGCGAAAGGTGAACCGCGAAGTAGCGAGGGTTCACTGTATGTATAAGACCAAGACCTACAAAAAAGTCTCTTGGAGCAATGAGCTAGGTTTTACAGGAAGTCGGCCATTTTGAATTTACTTAAAAGGGGGCGGGTCACCACAATGGACTTTGTGTAGAAATTATTATTGGGGCCCGAGCAGCGACCGCGGCGAGGTCCCAATTGTTTTTGTAGAAAATATTATTACTTTTATTATTATTATTATTATTATTATTAGGGCCTGAGCAGCGACCGCTGCGAAGTCCCTATTGTTTTTGTAGAAATTATTATTATTATTATTTTTCCGATTGTTCGATCGCATTTTTGACCCCCGAAACATGCACAAAAACTCACCAAACTTGGCAGTCTCATCGGGCATGGCGAAAAATTTGATATTTTAACGTCTAATATGAACAGGAAGTGAGTTATGAATTTTTGAAAGTCCGACTTTTGCCCTTTTTTGCATGTTTACAGGGGTCATTCTTTTGCACCCTGATCCTAAAGGCTTCATCTGATTGCCTTAAAATTCTGTCTGTAGCATCTGAAGACCTGGCACAAACACTGGGGCTAAAATTTTTTGTTTCCGAAATACTATATGACGGGGGCGGGGCATCAAAGTTTTCACTTAAGATTTCCTTCGCCGCAATGGACAAAATGCTTAATAACTCTCCTGCACATGCTGCTAAAAATCCAAAACTTCACATGTACATAAAGAGTCTGTACCTGAAGACATCTATATGTTTATATTCAGTTATACACCTTGCGCCAATCAATATCATTTTTTACATTTTGACGTACTGCACGGTGCCCTTTTAACGGATCTGATTGAAAATTGGCTAGAAAAGACTCAAGACATTGATCTTACTCTATCCCTATTTTTGTGACTTTCCTTCGAAGGGCGTGGCTATTACGGTGCCGCAGAGTCTGATTATTCTCCGTGGCAACAAAAGTTCCTGCAAAATGATTCAGATGATCCATCTTCTCGAAGTTTTTCACATTTGAGGATATTCAGGCCCTGAAGACGGCTGCCAACTTATTTTTGATCGCAGTGGTAGCGCCACCAACTGGTTAAAACAAATACAAATTATTTTCGTTGATGTTTTTCTCCGGGCATGTTAACAAAATCTACCTTATATTTGCTCGGATGAGTGTTTAGGCCTTGAGCATGTCACAATATGAAAGTCTTTCGCCTTCTTCAGAGTGTCACATGATGGTGTCTTGTGACCCGTCTTTATCAGCTGATGTTCCATGAGGGCGTGACTTACCTGTCACAAGAATGAAGGCAAGTCACGCCCCCCGCTGTCCGTTCACTCCGCCAAGATGCTGGTCCAGGTGGTAGAGAGGATGAAGGCTCCCTTGTCTCTGTTCATGGTTTTTATGCCTCGCTTGCAGATCTCAATGGCCTCTCTGATCCAGCGCTGTTGTTTGTTCTCTTCTGTGCGGATGACCCTGCCCTTCTCCCGGTCCATGATGTGGTTTTCCCTTTTGCAGTGGTCAGTGATTGCTGATTTGTAATGTTCATGTTGTGCTTGTTCTTTTACTGCTCTGATTTTTTTCATTTTTTTGACAGGTAAGTCACACCCTCATGGGACATCAGCTCAAGACACCATCATGCGACACTCTGAAGAAGGCGAAAGACTCGCCGAAACATGTCAGGTAAAAAATTAACCTAAAACATAATTGTCTGCTTTTAATGAATCAGTCAAATATCAATAATAAGAAGACAAAATGAACCTAATACAAATAAATGAATGCTTAATAACTCCCCTGCACATGCTCCTAAAAATCCAAACCTTCACCTGTAAATAAAACGTCCCGACCTGAAGACATCGTAATGTTATTATTTTGTTATACACACAGTGCCGCCAAGTGGAATCAAAAATTTGTTTTTATTTTAATTTTCACGTACTGCACGGTGCCCTTTTGACGAATCCGACTGAAAATTAGTCAGAAAAGACTCAAGACAATGATCTTACTCTCTGCCGAATTTTGTGACGTTTTGGCAAAAGGCGTGGCTATTAAGGTGCTGAAAAGTCCGATTGTACTCTGTGGCAACAAAAGCTCCGGCAACATGACTCAGATGATCCTATCTTCTCGAATTGTACACATTTGAGGATACTTCAGCCCTGAAGACATCTACCAACTTATTTTACATCGTAGTAGTAGCGCCACCAACTGGTAAAAGCTAATACAAGTTATTTTCTTGGATGTTTTTCTCCGTGCAACTCAACAAGGTCGCCCTCATATATGCTCGGATGACTGTTTCGGCCATGAGGATGTCACAATACGAAATTCGTCCTTTTTCGTGAAAAGTTGTGGGAGTGGCATTGCACTGTTCGGCAATAAAACAAAGCTGATTATTAGGTTCTAAATATGAACGACAACTCGTAAAACTTTACACACACATCAGGCCGAGCAAATTTATCAATATTTTATACGTTAGTTGTGCAGCTTTTTTGAAATGGCTCGCCATGGCCCTCGAGAAATGTTAAAAAAAGCAGCTCTGGTTGAGTGTTTCACCTCGCTTTTTGTAAATTTTATGGAGTACAGTGAACCCTCGGTTATCGCGGTTAATGGGGACCGAGACCACCCGCGAAAACTGAAAATCCGCGAAGTAGCGGCGCACCTTCAAAAATGCTTAAAAAAAATATACAATATATATAATAAATATATATATATATATATATACGGGGAGAGAGAGAGTGAAATTCATGTTATAACAAAAAAACCAAATTATTATTAAAACGTATTATTTTTTTATTCCCCAGCCATTCTTTTTGTATTTATTTAATTACTCCGACTTTTACCTGCTGGTACGCCGTCCGGTGTGCCCTGTGAAATGAAAGGTGGCATTCTTTATTTATTTATTCATTTATTCATTCATAACTGACAGCCTCGCGCTCCGCTCGTGCCCGGGCAGAAGAGGTGCTCCAATTTGGCTTAACTGTGACACACGCCCGCCCTCCTCCCCCGGAGCTTCCATTCGGTTAAACTTAGGGGCCGCTTGGCACCGCCCGTGCCCGGGGAAGGTGCTCCTCTTCGGCTTACTGTGACGTGAGCATGCCCTCCTCCTCCGGAGCTTCCATTCGGTTAAACTTAGGGGCCGCTTGGAACCGCCCGTGCCCGGGGAAGGTGCTCCTCTACGGCTTAACTGCCACGCACGCCGGCCGGAGCTCTGGTACGGTCCGAACCGCGCGAAACGTCGCCACCGATCGTGTCCGGGGGAACGTGCTCTTCTTCGTCCACTCTCCTCTTCGCCCACGCTCTTCTTCGGCGCACGCCGGCCGTCTAATCTCTCCAGCGACCCGTCGTGCCGCTCGGCGAAACTACAATGCCCCAGAATATTTTTTAGACCCGCGAAGCACTGAACCCGCGAAAGGTGAACCGCGAAGTAGCGAGGGTTCACTGTATGTATAAGACCAAGACCTACAAAAAAGTCTCTTGGAGCAATGAGCTAGGTTTTACAGGAAGTCGGCCATTTTGAATTTACTTAAAAGGGGGCGGGTCACCACAATGGACTTTGTGTAGAAATTATTATTGGGGCCCGAGCAGCGACCGCGGCGAGGTCCCTATTGTTTTTGTAGAAAACATTATTACTTTTATTATTATTATTATTATTATTATTAGGGCCTGAGCAGCGACCGCTGCGAAGTCCCTATTGTTTTTGTAGAAATTATTATTATTATTATTTTTCCGATTGTTCGATCGCATTTTTGACCCCCGAAACATGCACAAAAACTCACCAAACTTGGCAGTCTCATCGGGCATGGCGAAAAATTTGATATTTTAACGTCTAATATGAACAGGAAGTGAGTTATGAATTTTTGAAAGTCCGACTTTTGCCCTTTTTTGCATGTTTACAGGGGTCATTCTTTTGCACCCTGATCCTAAAGGCTTCATCTGATTGCCTTAAAATTCTGTCTGTAGCATCTGAAGACCTGGGACAAACACTGGGGCTAAAATGTTTTGTTTCCGAAATACTATATGACGGGGGCGGGGCTTCAAAGTTTTCACTTAAGATTTCCTTCGCCGCAATGGACAAAATGCTTAATAACTCTCCTGCACATGCTGCTAAATATCCAAAACTTCACATGTACATAAAGAGTCTGTACCTGAAGACATCTATAAGTTTATATTCAGTTATACACCTTGCGCCAATCAATATCATTTTTTACATTTTGACGTACTGCACGGTGCCCTTTTAACGAATCCGATTGAAAATTGGCTAGAAAAGACTCAAGACATTGATCTTACTCTATCCCTATTTTTATGACTTTCCTTCAAAGGGCGTGGCTATTACGGTGCCGCAGAGTCTGATTATTCTCCGTGGCAAAAAAAGTTCCTGCAAAATGATTCAGATGATCCATCTTCTGGAAATCTTTCACATTTGAGGATATTCAGGCCCTGAAGACGGCTGCCAACTTATTTTTGATCGCAGTGGTAGCGCCACCAACTGGTTAAAACAAATACAAATTATTTTCGTTGATGTTTTTCTCCGGGCAGGTGAACAAAATCTACCTTATATTTGCTCGGATGAGTGTTTAGGCCTTGAGCATGTCACAATACGAAAGTCTTTCGCCTTCTTCAGAGTGTCACATGATGGTGTCTTGTGACCCGTCTTTATCAGCTGATGTTCCATGAGGGCGTGACTTACCTGTCACAAGAATGAAGGCAAGTCACGCCCCCCGCTGTCCGTTCACTCCGCCAAAATGCTGCTCCAGGTGGTAGAGAGGATGAAGGCTCCCTTGTCTCTGTTCATGGTTTTTATGCCTCGCTTGCAGATCTCAATGGCCTCTCTGATCCAGCGCTGTTGTTTGTTCTCTTCGGTGCGGATGACCCTGCCCTTCTCCCGGTCCATGATGTGGTTTTCGCTTTTGCAGTGGTCAGTGATTGCTGATTTGTAATGTTCATGTTGTGCTTGTTCTTTTACTGCTCTGATTTTTCATTTTTTTGACAGGTAAGTCACACCCTCATGGAACATCAGCTGATAAAGACGGGTCTCAAGACACCATCATGCGACACTCTGAAGAAGGCGAAAGACTCGCCGAAACATGTCAGGTAAAAAATTAACCTAAAACATAATTGTCTGCTTTTAATGAATCAGTCAAATATCAATAATAAGAAGACAAAATGAACCTAATACAAATAAATGAATGCTTAATAACTCCCCTGCACATGCTCCTAAAAATCCAAACCTTCTGTCATGATACGCGTCGGGCATGACAGCCTTTTGTTATTGTTTTCGTCACCTCCCTGCCATGTGTCTTTTGTTATTGTTTTCGTCACCTCCCTGCCATGTGCTTTGTGTTATTGTTTTCGTTCTCACCAGCCACGCACCTGTTCCCAGTTCACGATCACACACCTGCTCCCCATCTGCTCCCCTGATTACCGGACTATTTATACCTCCCATGCCCTCAACCCAGTGTCGGGTCATTATCCCGTTTGGCTCCCTGTTGCTGCGTCACGGACTGTCACGACCGCTCCTAGATCTCGTTCCTGCTCTGGTTCTCGTTTCCGTCCTCGTTCCGGCCCTTTATCCTTGTCCCAGTTAGTCGCGTCCTGTTTGCCCTTGTTGTTTGTATCCTGCCTCGCTGTTTGTCCTCGTTTGATCCCTTCAATAAATTCCCCTTAACATCATCCATTTCCCTGCCTCCTTGCCTATTGGGTCCACCTCCTCCTTGCCATAAGGCAATCCTGACAGAATGACCCGACCCAGAAAAAAGGACCCAGCGAGGGGCTCGCGGCGGCGTCATGGACACCGCCGCACGGACCCCCCCCACCAACCCGCCGATCAGCTCAGCACCACGTCTGCCACGCTACCCGCTTACCCCGCTTACGAGGACGAGCTCGCAAGTGTCGTCTACATGCTGGACTCCCGCCGCACTGAGCTGAGTGCACAAATGGCCCAGATAGCGGAGCGGGTGGCCTCGATAGCGGCGAAGGGCGCCGCCGAGGCACCATCCCGGGAGACTCTCAAGGAGCTGACAGCCCAGATCGCGGCGCTGAAGGTCCAGACGGTGGAGAGCATGAGGCAGTCTCTCTCGCTGCAGGCCCAGCTGGCTGACAGAAAGCAGGCTGAAAGGGGTCACGCCTCCACGTCAGCTGCCGCAACCCATGTCGCCTCCACGCCAGCTGCAGCAGCCCATGCAGTCTCCCCGCCAGCTGCTGAGCCCTGCCACGGCTCCCCGCCAGCTGCTGAGTCCCTTCCCGGCTCCCCGCCAGCCGCAGCGCCCCTTCCCGGCTGCCCGCCAGCGGCTGAGTCCCTCCCCGGCTCCCCGCCAGCCGCAGCGTCCCTTCCCGGCTGCCCGCCAGCTGCTGAGTCCCTTCCCGGCTCCCCGCCAGCCGCAGCGTCCCTTCCCGGCTGCCCCCCAGCCGCAGCGTCCCATCCCGGCTCCTCGCCAGCTGCTGAACCCTGTTCCGGCTCCCCGGCAGCTGCCGAGCCCCTTCCCGGCTCCCCGCCAGCTGCCGAGCCCCTTCCCGGTTCCCCGCCAGCTGCCGAGCCCCGTCCCGGCGCTCTGCCAGCTGCTGAGCCCCGTCTCGGCTCCCCGCTAGCTGCTGAGCCCCATTCCGGCGCCCCGCCAGCTGCCGAGCCCCTTCCCGGCTCCCCGCCAGCTGCCGAGCCCCGTTCCGGCTCCACGCCAGCGGATGAGTCAAGTGCCGGCTCCCCGCCAGCGGATGAGTCCTGTTCCGGCTCCTCCCCAGCTGTTGAGTCCCGTCCGGACTTCCTGCCAGCTGCTGAACCCCGTTCCGGCTCCCCGCCAGTTGATACGCCCCGTCCCGGCTCACCCCAAGCTGGGGGGGCCCGTTCTGGCCTCCTGAGAGCTGCTGACCCCCCCTCCGGCGCCTCGCCACCGCCACAAGTCCCTGTTCTGGCGGAGCACGTCCTGCGTCCGCCACCAGCCCCTGTTCCGGCGGAGCACGCCCTGCGTCCGCCACAAGTCCCTGTTCCGGCGGAGCACGCCCTGCGTCCGCCACCAGTCCCTGTTCCGGCGGAGCACGCCATGCGTCCGCCACAAGTCCCAGTTCTGGCGGAGCACGTTCGGCGTCCGCCACAAGTCCCTGGTCCGGCGGAGCACGCCCTGCGTCCGCCACCAGTCCCTGTTCCGGCGGAGCATGTCCTGCGTCCGCCACAAGTCCCTGTTCCGGCGGAGCACGTCCTGCGTCCGCCACAAGTCCCTATCCCGGCGGAGCACGCCCGGTGTCCGCCATCAGTCCCTGTTCCGGCGGAGCACGTCCTGCGTCCGCCACAAGTCCCTGTTCCGGCGGAGCACGCCCTGCGTCCGCCACCAGTCGCTGTTCCGGCGGAGCACGCCATGCGTCCGCCACAAGTCCCAGTTCTGGCGGAGCACGTTCGGCGTCCGCCACAAGTCCCTGGTCCGGCGGAGCACGCCCTGCGTCCGCCACCAGTCCCTGTTCCTGCGGAGCACGCCATGCGTCCGCCACAAGTCCCTGTTCTGGCGGAGCACGTTCTGTGTCCGCCACAAGTCCCTGTTCTGGCGGAGCACGTCCTGCGTCCGCCACCAGTCCCTGTTCCGGCGGAGCACTCCATGCGTCCGCCCCAAGTCCCTGTTCCGGCGGAGCACTCCATGCGTCCGCCCCAAGTCCCTGTTCCGGCGGAGCACGCCATGCCTCCGCCACAAGTCCCTGCTCTGGCGGAGCACGTCCTGCGTCCGCCACAAGTCCCTGTTCCGGCGGAGCACGCCATGCGTCCGCCACAAATCCCTGCTTCGGCGGTGCCAGACGGCCCGCCGCCAACCCAATTCCCTGTCCCGGCGGCGCCCGAGGACACGCCATTGCTTCCCGTCACTCCCTCGGCGGTGCTCGACGATCCGCCGTCGCCCCAAGCTCCTTTTTCGGCGGAACTCGACGATTCGCCGGCGCTCCAGTTTCCTGCCTGGGCGGTGGACGACGACCCGCCGTCGCTTCTCGTCTCTGTCACAGCGGCTCCCGACGAAGCGCCGCCGCTCCACGTTCCTGTCTCAGCGGGGTTGGAGGACCAGCCGCCGTGCCACGTTCCGGTCTCGGCGGGGTTCGAGGACCAGCCGCCGCTCCACGTTCCTGTCTCGGCGGGGTTCGAGGACCATCCGCCGCTCCACGTTCCTGTCTCGGCGGGGTTGGAGGACCAGCCGCCGTGCCACGTTCCTGTCTCAGCGGGGTTGGAGGACCAGCCGCCGCCTGCCGCCCTTGCCTCGGCGGCATCCGACGAACCGCCACCACTCCACGTTCCTGTCCCGGCGGGGCTTGACAACCAGCCGCCGCTCCACTTTCCTGTCTCTGCAGGGTTCGAGGACCAGCCGCCATGCCACGTTCCTGTCTCGGCGGGGTTCGACGACCAGCCGCCGCTCCACGTTCCGGTCTCGGCGGGGTTCGAGGACCAGCCGCCGCTCCACGTTCCTGTCTCGGCGGGGTTCGAGGACCAGCCGCCGCTCCACGTTCCTGTCTCGGCGGGGTTCGAGGACCAGCCGCCGCTCCACGTTCCTGTCTCGGCGTGGTTCGACGACCAGCCGCCGCTCCGCGTTCCTGTCCCGGCGGGGTTCGACGACCAGCCGCCGCCGCCGCTCCACGTTCCTGTCTCGGCGGGGTTCGACGACCAGCCGCCGCCGCCGCTCCACGTTCCTGTCTCGGCGGGGTTCGACGACCAGCCGCCGCTCCATGTTCCGGTCTCGGCGGGGTTCGACGACCAGCCGCCGCACCAAGTGCCTGCCTCGACGGCGGTCGACGACCAGCCGCCGCACCAAGTGCCTGCCTCGACGGCGGTCGACGTCCCACCGCCACGTCTCGTCCCGGCTCCGGCGGGGTCCGGCGTTCCACCATGCCTCGTCTCCGTCTCGGCGGCGTCCGACGTCCCGCCATCACTCCAAGTTCCTGCCTCGGCTGCGCCCGCCTCAACGCCGGTCCAAGCTCCGTCCTCTGCAGCACCCAGCGTCCCGCCGCCGCCCCTCGTCTCAGCCCCATCAGCGGACTCAAGGTGGAGTTCGGGTCGTCCCGGACGTCCGCCTGAATGGCCCCATCGGGACGTATTGGTCTGGCCACCCGCACGGCCCCCTGAAGGGCCACGAAAGGACTCGCTGGTCTGGCCCCCCGGGCATCCGCCAGACCGGCCTCGATCACGGGTCGTTGACCCACCTCCCGACCCCTTCCGCCCACCCTTGTTTTTGGGACATGGTTTTTTCGTTTTTGTTATTCTTGGGGACGGCTGGAATCCGTCCCTTGAGGGGGGGTACTGTCATGATACGCGTCGGGCATGACAGCCTTTTGTTATTGTTTTCGTCACCTCCCTGCCATGTGTCTTTTGTTATTGTTTTCGTCACCTCCCTGCCATGTGCTTTGTGTTATTGTTTTCGTTCTCACCAGCCACGCACCTGTTCCCAGTTCACGATCACACACCTGCTCCCCATCTGCTCCCCTGATTACCGGACTATTTATACCTCCCATGCCCTCAACCCAGTGTCGGGTCATTATCCCGTTTGGCTCCCTGTTGCTGCGTCACGGACTGTCACGACCGCTCCTAGATCTCGTTCCTGCTCTGGTTCTCGTTTCCGTCCTCGTTCCGGCCCTTTATCCTTGTCCCAGTTAGTCGCGTCCTGTTTGCCCTTGTTGTTTGTATCCTGCCTCGCTGTTTGTCCTCGTTTGATCCCTTCAATAAATTCCCCTTAACATCATCCATTTCCCTGCCTCCTCGCCTATTGGGTCCACCTCCTCCTTGCCATAAGGCAATCCTGACACCTTCACCTGTAAATAAAACGTCCCGACCTGAAGACATCTTAATGTTATTATTTTGTTATACACACAGTGCCGCCAAGTGGAATCAAAAATTTGTTTTTATTTTAATTTTCACGTACTGCACGGTGCCCTTTTGACGAATCCGACTGAAAATTAGTCAGAATAGACTCAAGACAATGATCTTACTCTCTGACGAATTTTGTGACGTTTTGGCAAAAGGCGTGGCTATTAAGGTGCTGAAAAGTCCGATTGTACTCTGTGGCAACAAAAGCTCCGGCAACATGACTCAGATGATCCTATCTTCTCGAAGTTGTACACATTTGAGGATACTTCAGCCCTGAAGACATCTACCAACTTATTTTACATCGTAGTAGTAGCGCCACCAACTGGTAAAAGCTAATACAAGTTATTTTCTTGGATGTTTTTCTCCGTGCAACTCAACAAGGTCGCCCTCATATATGCTCGGATGACTGTTTCGGCCATGAGGATGTCACAATACGAAATTCGTGATTTTTCGTGAAAAGTTGTGGGAGTGGCATTGCACTGTTCGGCAATAAAACAAAGCTGATTATGAGGTTCTAAATATGAACGACAACTCGTAAAACTTTACACACACATCAGGCCGAGCAAATTTATCAATATTTTATACGTTAGTTGTGCAGCTTTTTTTAAATGGCTCGCCATGGCCCTCGAGAAATGTTAAAAAAAAAGCAGCTCTGGTTGAGTGTTTCACCTCGCTTTTTGTAAATTTTATGGAGTACAGTGAACCCTCGGTTATCGCGGTTAATGGGGACCGAGACCACCCGCGAAAACTGAAAATCCGCGAAGTAGCGGCGCACCTTCAAAAATGCTTAAAAAAAAATACAATATATATAATAAATATATAAATATATATATATATATATATATATATATATATATATATATATATATACGGGGGGAGAGAGAGAGAGAGAGTGAAATTCATGTTATAACAAAAAAACCAAATTATTATTAAAACGTATTATTTTTTTATTCCCCAGCCATTCTTTTTGTATTTATTTAATTACTCCGACTTTTACCTGCTGGTACGCCGTCCGGTGTGCCCTGTGAAATGAAAGGTGGCATTCTTTATTTATTTATTCATTTATTCATTCATAACTGACAGCCTCGCGCTCCGCTCGTGCCCGGGCAGAAGAGGTGCTCCAATTCGGCTTAACTGTGACACACGCCCGCCCTCCTCCCCCGGAGCTTCCATTCGGTTAAACTTAGGGGCCGCTTGGCACCGCCGTGCCCGGGGAAGGTGCTCCTCTTCGGCTTACTGTGACGCGAGCATGCCCTCCTCCTCCGGAGCTTCCATTCGGTTAAACTTAGGGGCCGCTTGGAACCGCCCGTGCCCGGGGAAGGGGCTTCTCTTCGGCTTACTGTGACGCGAGCATGCCCTCCTCCTCCGGAGCTTCCATTCGGTTAAACTTAGGGGCCGCTTGGAACCGCCCGTGCCCGGGGAAGGTGCTCCTCTTCGGCTTACTGTGACGCGAACATGCCCTCCTCCTCCGGAGCTTCCATTCGGTTAAACTTAGGGGCCGCTTGGCACCGCCCGTGCCCGGGGAAGGTGCTCCTCTACGGCTTAACTGCCACGCACGCCGGCCGGAGCTCTGGTACGGTCCGAACCGCGCGAAACGTCGCCACCGATCGTGTCCGGGGGAACGTGCTCTTCTTCGTCCACTCTCCTCTTCGCCCACGCTCTTCTTCGGCGCACGCCGGCCGTCTAACCGCTCCAGCGCCCCGTCGTGCCGCTTGGCGAAACTACAATGCCCCCGAATATTTTTTAGACCCGCGAAGCACTGAACCCGCGAAAGGTGAACCGCGAAGTAGCGAGGGTTCACTGTATGTATAAGACCAAGACCTACAAAAAAGTCTCTTGGAGCAATGAGCTAGGTTTTACAGGAAGTCGGCCATTTTGAATTTACTTAAAAGGGGGCGGGTCACCACAATGGACTTTGTGTAGAAATTATTATTGGGGCCCGAGCAGCGACCGCGTCGAGGTCCCTATTGTTTTTGTAGAAATTATTATTATTATTATTTTTCCGATTGTTCGATCGCATTTTTGACCCCCGAAACATGCACAAAAACTCACCAAACTTGGCAGTCTCATCGGGCATGGCGAAAAATTTTATATTTTTTAACGTCTAATATGAACAGGAAGTGAGTTATGATTTTTTGAAAGTCCGACTTTTGCCCTTTTTTGCATGTTTACAGGGGTCATTCTTTTGCACCCTGATCCTAAAGGCTTCATCTGATTGCCTTAAAGTTCTGTCTGGAGCATCTTAAGACCTGGGACAAACACTGGGGCTAAAATTTTTTGTTTCCGAAATACTATATGACGGGGGCGGGGCTTCAAAGTTTTCACTTAAGATTTCCTTCGCCGCAATGGACAAAATGCTTAATAACTCTCCTGCACGTGCTGCTAAAAATCCAAAACTTCACATGTACATAAAGAGTCGGTACCTGAAGACATCTATATGTTTATATTCAGTTATACACCTTGCGCCAATCAATATAAATTTTTACATTTTGACGTACTGCACGGTGCCCTTTTAACGAATCCGATTGAAAATTGGCTAGAAAAGACTCAAGACATTGATCTTACTCTATCCCTATTTTTATGACTTTCCTTCAAAGGGCGTGGCTATTACGGTGCCGCAGAGTCTGATTATTCTCCGTGGCAACAAAAGTTCCTGCAAAATGATTCAGATGATCCATCTTCTGGAAATCTTTCACATTTGAGGATATTCAGGCCCTGAAGACGGCTGCCAACTTATTTTTGATCGCAGTGGTAGCGCCACCAACTGGTTAAAACAAATACAAATTATTTTCGTTGATGTTTTTCTCCGGGCAGGTTAACAAAATCTACCTTATATTTGCTCGGATGAGTGTTTAGGCCTTGAGCATGTCACAATACGAAAGTCTTTCGCCTTCTTCAGAGTGTCACATGATGGTGTCTTGTGACCCGTCTTTATCAGCTGATGTTCCATGAGGGCGTGACTTACCTGTCACAAGAATGAAGGCAAGTCACGCCCCCCGCTGTCCGTTCACTCCGCCAAGATGCTGGTCCAGGTGGTAGAGAGGATGAAGGCTCCCTTGTCTCTGTTCATGGTTTTTATGCCTCGCTTGCAGATCTCAATGGCCTCTCTGATCCAGCGCTGTTGTTTGTTCTCTTCTGTGCGGATGACCCTGCCCTTCTCCCGGTCCATGATGTGGTTTTCCCTTTTGCAGTGGTCAGTGATTGCTGATTTGTAATGTTCATGTTGTGCTTGTTCTTTTACTGCTCTGATTTTTCATTTTTTTGACAGGTAAGTCACACCCTCATGGAACATCAGCTGATAAAGACGGGTCTCAAGACACCATCATGCGACACTCTGAAGAAGGCGAAAGACTCGCCGAAACATGTCAGGTAAAAAATTAACCTAAAACATAATTGTCTGCTTTTAATGAATCAGTCAAATATCAATAATAAGAAGACAAAATGAACCTAATACAAATAAATGAATGCTTAATAACTCCCCTGCACATGCTCCTAAAAATCCAAACCTTCACCTGTAAATAAAACGTCCCGACCTGAAGACATCTTAATGTTATTATTTTGTTATACACACAGTGCCGCCAAGTGGAATCAAAAATTTGTTTTTATTTTAATTTTCACGTACTGCACGGTGCCCTTTTGACGAATCCGACTGAAAATTTGTCAGAAAAGACTCAAGACAATGATCTTACTCTCTGCCGAATTTTGTGACGTTTTGGCAAAAGGCGTGGCTATTAAGGTGCTGAAAAGTCCGATTGTACTTTGTGGCAACAAAAGCTCCGGCAACATGACTCAGATGATCCTATCTTCTCGAAGTTGTACACATTTGAGGATACTTCAGCCCTGAAGACATCTACCAACTTATTTTACATCGTAGTAGTAGCGCCACCAACTGGTAAAAGCTAATACAAGTTATTTTCTTGGATGTTTTTCTCCGTGCAACTCAACAAGGTCGCCCTCATATATGCTCGGATGACTGTTTCGGCCATGAGGATGTCACAATACGAAATTCGTGATTTTTCGTGAAAAGTTGTGGGAGTGGCATTGCACTGTTCGGCAATAAAACAAAGCTGATTATGAGGTTCTAAATATGAACGACAACTCGTAAAACTTTACACACACATCAGGCCGAGCAAATTTATCAATATTTTATAAGTTAGTTGTGCAGCTTTTTTGAAATGGCTCGCCATGGCCCTCGAGAAATGTTAAAAAAAAGCAGCTCTGGTTGAGTGTTTCACCTCGCTTTTTGTAAATTTTATGGAGTACAGTGAACCCTCGGTTATCGCGGTTAATGGGGACCGAGACCACCCGCGAAAACTGAAAATCCGCGAAGTAGCGGCGCACCTTCAAAAATGCTTAAAAAAAATATACAATATATATAATAAATATATATATATATATATATATATATATATATATATATATATATATATATATATATATATATATATACGGGGAGAGAGAGAGTGAAATTCATTTTACAACAAAAAAACCAAATTATTATTAAAACGTATTATTTTTTTATTCCCCAGCCATTCTTTTCGTATTTATTTAATTACTCCGACTTTTACCTGCTGGTACGCCGTCCGGTGTGCCCTGTGAAATGAAAGGTGGCATTCTTTATTTATTTATTCATTTATTCATTCATAACTGACAGCCTCGCGCTCCGCTCGTGCCCGGGCGGAAGAGGTGCTCCAATTCGGCTTAACTGTGACACACGCCCGCCCTCCTCCCCCGGAACTTCCATTCGGTTAAACTTAGGGGCCGCTTGGCACCGCCCGTGCCCGGGGAAGGTGCTCCTCTTCGGCTTACTGTGACGCGAGCATGCCCTCCTCCTCCGGAGCTTCCATTCAGTTAAACTTAGGGGCCGCTTGGAACCGCCCGTGCCCGGGGAAGGTGCTCCTCTTCGGCTTACTGTGACGCGAGCATGCCCTCCTCCTCCGGAGCTTCCATTCGGTTAACCTTAGGGGCCGCTTGGAACCGCCCGTGCCCGGGGAAGGTGCTCCTCTTCGGCTTACTGTGACGCGAGCATGCCCTCCTCCTCCGGAGCTTCCATTCGGTTAAACTTAGGGGCCGCTTGGCACCGCCCGTGCCCGGGGAAGGTGCTCCTCTACGGCTTAACTGCCACGCACGCCGGCCGGAGCTCTGGTACGGTCCGAACCGCGCGAAACGTCGCCACCGATCGTGTCCGGGAGAACGTGCTCTTCTTCGTCCACTCTCCTCTTCGCCCACGCTCTTCTTCGGCGCACGCCGGCCGTCTAACCGCTCCAGCGCCCCGTCGTGCCGCTCGGCGAAACTACAATGCCCCCGAATATTTTTTAGACCCGCGAAGCACTGAACCCGCGAAAGGTGAACCGCGAAGTAGCGAGGGTTCACTGTATGTATAAGACCAAGACCTACAAAAAAGTCTCTTGGAGCAATGAGCTAGGTTTTACAGGAAGTCGGCCATTTTGAATTTACTTAAAAGGGGGCGGGTCACCACAATGGACTTTGTGTAGAAATTATCATTGGGGCCCGAGCAGCGACGGCGGCGAGGTCCCTATTGTTTTTGTAGAAATTATTATTAGGGCCTGAGCAGCGACCGCTACGAGGTCCCCATTGTTTTTGTGGAAATTATTATTATTTTTATTATTATTATTATTAGGGCCCGAGCAGTGACCGCTGCGAGGTCCCTATTGTTTTTCTAGAAATTGTTATTAGGGCCCGAGCTGCGACGGCTGCGAGGTCCCTATTGTTTTTGTAGAAAATATTATTACTTTTATTATTATTAATATTATTATTATTATTATGAGGGCCTGAGCAGCGACCGCTGCGAAGTCCCTATTGTTTTTGTAGAAATTATTATTATTATTATTTTTCCGATTGTTCGATCGCATTTTTGACCCCGAAACATGCACAAAAACTCACCAAACTTGGCAGTCTCATCGGGCATGGCGAAAAATTTGATATTTTAACGTCTAATATGAACAGGAAGTGAGTTATGAATTTTTGAAAGTCCGACTTTTGCCCTTTTTTGCATGTTTACAGGGGTCATTCTTTTGCACCCTGATCCTAAAGGCTTCATCTGATTGCCTTAAAATTCTGTCTGTAGCATCTGAAGACCTGGGACAAACACTGGGGCTAAAATTTTTTGTTTCCGAAATACTATATGACGGGGGCGGGGCTTCAAAGTTTTCACTTAAGATTTCCTTCGCCGCAATGGACAAAATGCTTAATAACTCTCCTGCACATGCTGCTAAAAATCCAAAACTTCACATGTACATAAAAAGTCTGTACCTGAAGACATCTATATGTTTATATTCAGTTATACACCTTGCGCCAATCAATATCATTTTTTACATTTTGACGTACTACACGGTGCCCTTTTAACGAATCTGATTGAAAATTGGCTACAAAAGACTCAAGACATTGATCTTACTCTATCCCTATTTTTGTGACTTTCCTTCGAAGGGCGTGGCTATTACGGTGCCGCAGAGTCTGATTATTCTCCGTGGCAACAAAAGTTCCTGCAAAATGATTCAGATGATCCATCTTCTCGAAATTTTTCACATTTGAGGATATTCAGGCCCTGAAGACGGCTGCCAACTTATTTTTGATCGCAGTGGTAGCGCCACCAACTGGTTAAAACAAATACAAATTATTTTCGTTGATGTTTTTCTCCGGGCAGGTGAACAAAATCTACCTTATATTTGCTCGGATGAGTGTTTAGGCCTTGAGCATGTCACAATACGAAAGTCTTTCGCCTTCTTCAGAGTGTCACATGATGCTGTCTTGTGACCCGTCTTTATCAGCTGATGTTCCATGAGGGCGTGACTTACCTGTCACAAGAATGAAGGCAAGTCACGCCCCCCGCTGTCCGTTCACTCCGCCAAGATGCTGGTCCAGGTGGTAGAGAGGATGAAGGCTCCCTTGTCTCTGTTCATGGTTTTTATGCCTCGCTTGCAGATCTCAATGGCCTCTCTGATCCAGCGCTGTTGTTTGTTCTCTTCTGTGCGGATGACCCTGCCCTTCTCCCGGTCCATGATGTGGTTTTCCCTTTTGCAGTGGTCAGTGATTGCTGATTTGTAATGTTCATGTTGTGCTTGTTCTTTTACTGCTCTGATTTTTTTCATTTTTTTGACAGGTAAGTCACACCCTCATGGAACATCAGCTCAAGACACCATCATGCGACACTCTGAAGAAGGCGAAAGACTCGCCGAAACATGTCAGGTAAAAAATTAACCTAAAACATAATTGTCTGCTTTTAATGAATCAGTCAAATATCAATAATAAGAAGACAAAATGAACCTAATACAAATAAATGAATGCTTAATAACTCCCCTGCACATGCTCCTAAAAATCCAAACCTTCACCTGTAAATAAAACGTCCCGACCTGAAGACATCTTAATGTTATTATTTTGTTATACACACAGTGCCGCCAAGTGGAATCAAAAATTTGTTTTTATTTTAATTTTCACGTACTGCACGGTGCCCTTTTGACGAATCCGACTGAAAATTTGTCAGAAAAGACTCAAGACAATGATCTTACTCTCTGCCGAATTTTGTGACGTTTTGGCAAAAGGCGTGGCTATTAAGGTGCTGAAAAGTCCGATTGTACTTTGTGGCAACAAAAGCTCCGGCAACATGACTCAGATGATCCTATCTTCTCGAAGTTGTACACATTTGAGGATACTTCAGCCCTGAAGACATCTACCAACTTATTTTACATCGTAGTAGTAGCGCCACCAACTGGTAAAAGCTAATACAAGTTATTTTCTTGGATGTTTTTCTCCGTGCAACTCAACAAGGTCGCCCTCATATATGCTCGGATGACTGTTTCGGCCATGAGGATGTCACAATACGAAATTCGTGATTTTTCGTGAAAAGTTGTGGGAGTGGCATTGCACTGTTCGGCAATAAAACAAAGCTGATTATGAGGTTCTAAATATGAACGACAACTCGTAAAACTTTACACACACATCAGGCCGAGCAAATTTATCAATATTTTATAAGTTAGTTGTGCAGCTTTTTTGAAATGGCTCGCCATGGCCCTCGAGAAATGTTAAAAAAAAGCAGCTCTGGTTGAGTGTTTCACCTCGCTTTTTGTAAATTTTATGGAGTACAGTGAACCCTCGGTTATCGCGGTTAATGGGGACCGAGACCACCCGCGAAAACTGAAAATCCGCGAAGTAGCGGCGCACCTTCAAAAATGCTTAAAAAAAATATACAATATATATAATAAATATATATATATATATATATATATATATATATATATATATATATATATATATACGGGGAGAGAGAGAGTGAAATTCATTTTCCAACAAAAAAACCAAATTATTATTAAAACGTATTATTTTTTTATTCCCCAGCCATTCTTTTAGTATTTATTTAATTACTCCGACTTTTACCTGCTGGTACGCCGTCCGGTGTGCCCTGTTAAATGAAAGGTGGCATTCTTTATTTATTTATTCATTTATTCATTCATAACTGACAGCCTCGCGCTCCGCTCGTGCCCGGGCGGAAGAGGTGCTCCAATTCGGCTTAACTGTGACACACGCCCGCCCTCCTCCCCCGGAACTTCCATTCGGTTAAACTTAGGGGCCGCTTGGCACCGCCCGTGCCCGGGGAAGGTGCTCCTCTTCGGCTTACTGTGACGCGAGCATGCCCTCCTCCTCCGGAGCTTCCATTCAGTTAAACTTAGGGGCCGCTTGGAACCGCCCGTGCCCGGGGAAGGTGCTCCTCTTCGGCTTACTGTGACGCGAGCATGCCCTCCTCCTCCGGAGCTTCCATTCGGTTAACCTTAGGGGCCGCTTGGAACCGCCCGTGCCCGGGGAAGGTGCTCCTCTTCGGCTTACTGTGACGCGAGCATGCCCTCCTCCTCCGGAGCTTCCATTCGGTTAAACTTAGGGGCCGCTTGGCACCGCCCGTGCCCGGGGAAGGTGCTCCTCTACGGCTTAACTGCCACGCACGCCGGCCGGAGCTCTGGTACGGTCCGAACCGCGCGAAACGTCGCCACCGATCGTGTCCGGGAGAACGTGCTCTTCTTCGTCCACTCTCCTCTTCGCCCACGCTCTTCTTCGGCGCACGCCGGCCGTCTAACCGCTCCAGCGCCCCGTCGTGCCGCTCGGCGAAACTACAATGCCCCCGAATATTTTTTAGACCCGCGAAGCACTGAACCCGCGAAAGGTGAACCGCGAAGTAGCGAGGGTTCACTGTATGTATAAGACCAAGACCTACAAAAAAGTCTCTTGGAGCAATGAGCTAGGTTTTACAGGAAGTCGGCCATTTTGAATTTACTTAAAAGGGGGCGGGTCACCACAATGGACTTTGTGTAGAAATTATTATTGGGGCCCGAGCAGCGACGGCGGCGAGGTCCCTATTGTTTTTGTAGAAATTATTATTAGGGCCTGAGCAGCGACCGCTACGAGGTCCCCATTGTTTTTGTGGAAATTATTATTATTTTTATTATTATTATTATTAGGGCCCGAGCAGTGACCGCTGCGAGGTCCCTATTGTTTTTCTAGAAATTGTTATTAGGGCCCGAGCTGCGACGGCTGCGAGGTCCCTATTGTTTTTGTAGAAAATATTATTACTTTTATTATTATTAATATTATTATTATTATTATTAGGGCCTGAGCAGCGACCGCTGCGAAGTCCCTATTGTTTTTGTAGAAATTATTATTATTATTATTTTTCCGATTGTTCGATCGCATTTTTGACCCCGAAACATGCACAAAAACTCACCAAACTTGGCAGTCTCATCGGGCATGGCGAAAAATTTGATATTTTAACGTCTAATATGAACAGGAAGTGAGTTATGAATTTTTGAAAGTCCGACTTTTGCCCTTTTTTGCATGTTTACAGGGGTCATTCTTTTGCACCCTGATCCTAATGGCTTCATCTGATTGCCTTAAAATTCTGTCTGTAGCATCTGAAGACCTGGGACAAACACTGGGGCTAAAATTTTTTGTTTCCGAAATACTATATGACGGGGGCGGGGCTTCAAAGTTTTCACTTAAGATTTCCTTCGCCGCAATGGACAAAATGCTTAATAACTCTCCTGCACATGCTGCTAAAAATCCAAAACTTCACATGTACATAAAAAGTCTGTACCTGAAGACATCTATATGTTTATATTCAGTTATACACCTTGCGCCAATCAATATCATTTTTTACATTTTGACGTACTGCACGGTGCCCTTTTAACGAATCTGATTGAAAATTGGCTACAAAAGACTCAAGACATTGATCTTACTCTATCCCTATTTTTGTGACTTTCCTTCGAAGGGCGTGGCTATTACGGTGCCGCAGAGTCTGATTATTCTCCGTGGCAACAAAAGTTCCTGCAAAATGATTCAGATGATCCATCTTCTCGAAATTTTTCACATTTGAGGATATTCAGGCCCTGAAGACGGCTGCCAACTTATTTTTGATCGCAGTGGTAGCGCCACCAACTGGTTAAAACAAATACAAATTATTTTCGTTGATGTTTTTCTCCGGGCAGGTGAACAAAATCTACCTTATATTTGCTCGGATGAGTGTTTAGGCCTTGAGCATGTCACAATACGAAAGTCTTTCGCCTTCTTCAGAGTGTCACATGATGCTGTCTTGTGACCCGTCTTTATCAGCTGATGTTCCATGAGGGCGTGACTTACCTGTCACAAGAATGAAGGCAAGTCACGCCCCCCGCTGTCCGTTCACTCCGCCAAGATGCTGGTCCAGGTGGTAGAGAGGATGAAGGCTCCCTTGTCTCTGTTCATGGTTTTTATGCCTCGCTTGCAGATCTCAATGGCCTCTCTGATCCAGCGCTGTTGTTTGTTCTCTTCTGTGCGGATGACCCTGCCCTTCTCCCGGTCCATGATGTGGTTTTCCCTTTTGCAGTGGTCAGTGATTGCTGATTTGTAATGTTCATGTTGTGCTTGTTCTTTTACTGCTCTGATTTTTTTCATTTTTTTGACAGGTAAGTCACACCCTCATGGAACATCAGCTCAAGACACCATCATGCGACACTCTGAAGAAGGCGAAAGACTCGCCGAAACATGTCAGGTAAAAAATTAACCTAAAACATAATTGTCTGCTTTTAATGAATCAGTCAAATATCAATAATAAGAAGACAAAATGAACCTAATACAAATAAATGAATGCTTAATAACTCCCCTGCACATGCTCCTAAAAATCCAAACCTTCACCTGTAAATAAAACGTCCCGACCTGAAGACATCGTAATGTTATTATTTTGTTATACACACAGTGCCGCCAAGTGGAATCAAAAATTTGTTTTTATTTTAATTTTCACGTACTGCACGGTGCCCTTTTGACGAATCCGACTGAAAATTAGTCAGAAAAGACTCAAGACAATGATCTTACTCTCTGCCGAATTTCTTGACGTTTTGGCAAAAGGCGTGGCTATTAAGGTGCTGAAAAGTCCGATTGTACTCTGTGGCAACAAAAGCTCCGGCAACATGACTCAGATGATCCTATCTTCTCGAAGTTGTACACATTTGAGGATACTTCAGCCCTGAAGACATCTACCAACTTATTTTACATCGTAGTAGTAGCGACACCAACTGGTAAAAGCTAATACAAGTTATTTTCTTGGATGTTTTTCTCCGTGCAACTCAACAAGGTCGCCCTCATATATGCTCGGATGACTGTTTCGGCCATGAGGATGTCACAATACGAAATTCGTCCTTTTTCGTGAAAAGTTGTGGGAGTGGCATTACACTGTTCGGCAATAAAACAAAGCTGATTATGAGGTTCTAAATATGAACGACAACTCGTAAAACTTTACACACACATCAGGCCGAGCAAATTTATCAATATTTTATACGTTAGTTGTGCAGCTTTTTTGAAATGGCTCGCCATGGCCCTCGAGAAATGTTAAAAAAAGCAGCTCTGGTTGAGTGTTTCACCTCGCTTTTTGTAAATTTTATGGAGTACAGTGAACCCTCGGTTATCGCGGTTAATGGGGACCGAGACCACCCGCGAAAACTGAAAATCCGCGAAGTAGCGGCGCACCTTCAAAAATGCTTAAAAAAAATATACAGTATATATAATAATATATATATATATATATATATATATATATATATATATATATATATATATATATATATACGGGGAGAGAGAGAGTGAAATTCATGTTATAACAAAAAAAACAAATTATTATTAAAACGTATTATTTTTTTATTCCCCAGCCATTCTTTTAGTATTTATTTAATTACTCCGACTTTTACCTGCTGGTACGCCGTCCGGTGTGCCCTGTGAAATGAAAGGTGGCATTCTTTATTTATTTATTCATTTATTCATTCATAACTGACAGCCTCGCGCTCCGCTCGTGCCCGGGCAGAAGAGGTGCTCCAATTTGGCTTAACTGTGACACACGCCCGCCCTCCTCCCCCGGAGCTTCCATTCGGTTAAACTTAGGGGCCGCTTGGCACCGCCCGTGCCGGGGGAAGGTGCTCCTCTTCGGCTTACTGTGACGCGAGCATGCCCTCCTCCTCCGGAGCTTCCATTCGGTTAAACTTAGGGGCCGCTTGGAACCGCCCGTGCCCGGGGAAGGTGCTCCTCTACGGCTTAACTGCCACGCACGCCGGCCGGAGCTCTGGTACGGTCCGAACCGCGCGAAACGTCGCCACCGATCGTGTCCGGGGGAACGTGCTCTTCTTCGTCCACTCTCCTCTTCGCCCACGCTCTTCTTCGGCGCACGCCGGCCGTCTAACCGCTCCAGCGCCCCGTCGTGCCGCTCTGCGAAACTACAATGCCCCCGAATATTTTTTAGACCCGCGAAGCACTGAACCCGCGAAAGGTGAACCGCGAAGTAGCGAGGGTTCACTGTATGTATAAGACCAAGACCTACAAAAAAGTCTCTTGGAGCAATGAGCTAGGTTTTACAGGAAGTCGGCCATTTTGAATTTACTTAAAAGGGGGCGGGTCACCACAATGGACTTTGTGTAGAAATTATTATTGGGGCCCGAGCAGCGACCGCGGCGAGGTCCCTATTGTTTTTGTAGAAAACATTATTACTTTTATTATTATTATTATTATTATTATTAGGGCCTGAGCAGCGACCGCTGCGAAGTCCCTATTGTTTTTGTAGAAATTATTATTATTATTATTTTTCCGATTGTTCGATCGCATTTTTGACCCCCGAAACATGCACAAAAACTCACCAAACTTGGCAGTCTCATCGGGCATGGCGAAAAATTTGATATTTTAACGTCTAATATGAACAGGAAGTGAGTTATGAATTTTTGAAAGTCCGACTTTTGCCCTTTTTTGCATGTTTACAGGGGTCATTCTTTTGCACCCTGATCCTAAAGGCTTCATCTGATTGCCTTAAAATTCTGTCTGTAGCATCTGAAGACCTGGGACAAACACTGGGGCTAAAACTTTTTGTTTCCGAAATACTATATGACGGGGGCGGGGCTTCAAAGTTTTCACTTAAGATTTCCTTCGCCGCAATGGACAAAATGCTTAATAACTCTCCTTCACATGCTGCTAAAAATCCAAAACTTCACATGTACATAAAGAGTCTGTACCTGAAGACATCGACATGTTTATATTCAGTTATACACCTTGCGCCAATCAATATCATTTTTTACATTTTGACGTACTGCATGGTACCCTTTTAACGAATCCGATTGAAAATTGGCTAGAAAAGACTCAAGACATTGATCTTACTCTATCCCTATTTTTATGACTTTCCTTCAAAGGGCGTGGCTATTACGGTGCCGCAGAGTCTGATTATTCTCCGTGGCAACAAAAGTTCCTGCAAAATGATTCAGATGATCCATCTTCTGGAAATCTTTCACATTTGAGGATATTCAGGCCCTGAAGACGGCTGCCAACTTATTTTTGATCGCAGTGGTAGCGCCACCAACTGGTTAAAACAAATACAAATTATTTTCGTTGATGTTTTTCTCCGGGCAGGTGAACAAAATCTACCTTATATTTGCTCGGATGAGTGTTTAGGCCTTGAGCATGTCACAATACAAAAGTCTTTCGCCTTCTTCAGAGTGTCACATGATGCTGTCTTGTGACCCGTCTTTATCAGCTGATGTTCCATGAGGGCGTGACTTACCTGTCACAAGAATGAAGGCAAGTCACGCCCCCCGCTGTCCGTTCACTCCGCCAAGATGCTGGTCCAGGTGGTAGAGAGGATGAAGGCTCCCTTGTCTCTGTTCATGGTTTTTATGCCTCGCTTGCAGATCTCAATGGCCTCTCTGATCCAGCGCTGTTGTTTGTTCTCTTCTGTGCGGATGACCCTGCCCTTCTCCCGGTCCATGATGTGGTTTTCCCTTTTGCAGTGGTCAGTGATTGCTGATTTGTAATGTTCATGTTGTGCTTGTTCTTTTACTGCTCTGATTTTTTCATTTTTTTGACAGGTAAGTCACACCCTCATGGAACATCAGCTGATAAAGACGGGTCTCAAGACACCATCATGCGACACTCTGAAGAAGGCGAAAGACTCGCCGAAACATGTCAGGTAAAAAATTAACCTAAAACATAATTGTCTGCTTTTAATGAATCAGTCAAATATCAATAATAAGAAGACAAAATGAACCTAATACAAATAAATGAATGCTTAATAACTCCCCTGCACATGCTCCTAAAAATCCAAACCTTCACCTGTAAATAAAACGTCCCGACCTGAAGACATCTTAATGTTATTATTTTGTTATACACACAGTGCCGCCAAGTGGAATCAAAAATTTTTTTTTATTTTAATTTTCACGTACTGCACGGTGCCCTTTTGACGAATCCGACTGAAAATTAGTCAGAAAAGACTCAAGACAATGATCTTACTCTCTGCCGAATTTTGTGACGTTTTGGCAAAAGGCGTGGCTATTAAGGTGCTGAAAAGTCCGATTGTACTCTGTGGCAACAAAAGCTCCGGCAACATGACTCAGATGATCCTATCTTCTCGAAGTTGTACACATTTGAGGATACTTCAGCCCTGAAGACATCTACCAACTTATTTTACATCGTAGTAGTAGCGCCACCAACTGGTAAAAGCTAATACAAGTTATTTTCTTGGATGTTTTTCTCCGTGCAACTCAACAAGGTCGCCCTCATATATGCTCGGATGACTGTTTCGGCCATGAGGATGTCACAATACGAAATTAGTCCTTTTTCGTGAAAAGTTGTGGGAGTGGCATTGCACTGTTCGGCAATAAAACAACGCTGATTATGAGGTTCTAAATATGAACGACAACTCGTGAAACTTTACACACACATCAGGCCGAGCAAATTTATCAATATTTTATACGTTAGTTGTGCAGCTTTTTTGAAATGGCTCGCCATGGCCCTCGAGAAATGTTTTAAAAAAAGCAGCTCTGGTTGAGTGTTTCACCTCGCTTTTTGTAAATTTTATGGAGTACAGTGAACCCTCGGTTATCGCGGTTAATGGGGACCGAGACCACCCGCGAAAACTGAAAATCCGCGAAGTAGCGGCGCACCTTCAAAAATGCTTAAAAAAAATATACAATATATATAATAAATATATATATATATATATATATATATATATATATATATATACGGGAAGAGAGAGAGTGAAATTCATGTTATAACAAAAAAAACTAATTATTATTAAAACGTATTATTTTTTTATTCCCCAGCCATTCTTTTTGTATTTATTTAATTACTCCGACTTTTACCTGCTGGTACGCCGTCCGGTGTGCCCTGTGAAATGAAAGGTGGCATTCTTTATTTATTTATTCATTTATTCATTCATAACTGACAGCCTCGCGCTCCGCTCGTGCCCGGGCAGAAGAGGTGCTCCAATTTGGCTTAACTGTGACACACGCCCGCCCTCCTCCCCCGGAGCTTCCATTCGGTTAAACTTAGGGGCCGCTTGGCACCGCCCGTGCCCGGGGAAGGTGCTCCTCTTCGGCTTACTGTGACGCGAGCATGCCCTCCTCCTCCGGAGCTTCCATTCGGTTAAACTTAGGGGCCGCTTGGAACCGCCCGTGCCCGGGGAAGGTGCTCCTCTTCGGCTTACTGTGACGCGAGCATGCCCTCCTCCTCCGGAGCTTCCATTCGGTTAAAGTTAGGGGCCGCTTGGCACCGCCCGTGCCCGGGGAAGGTGCTCCTCTACGGCTTAACTGCCACGCACGCTGGCCGGAGCTCTGGTACGGTCCGAACCGCGCGAAACGTCGCCACCGATCGTGTCCGGGGGAACGTGCTCTTCTTCGTCCACTCTCCTCTTCGCCCACGCTCTTCTTCGGCGCACGCCGGCCGTCTAACCGCTCCAGCGCCCCGTCGTGCCGCTCGGCGAAACTACAATGCCCCCGAATATTTTTTAGACCCGCGAAGCACTGAACCCGCGAAAGGTGAACCGCGAAGTAGCGAGGGTTCACTGTATGTATAAGACCAAGACCTACAAAAAAGTCTCTTGGAGCAATGAGCTAGGTTTTACAGGAAGTCGGCCATTTTGAATTTACTTAAAAGGGGGCGGGTCACCACAATGGACTTTGTGTAGAAATTATTATTGGGGCCCGAGCAGCGACCGCGGCGAGGTCCCTATTGTTTTTGTAGAAAATATTATTACTTTTATTATTATTATTATTATTATTATTAGGGCCTGAGCAGCGACCGCTGCGAAGTCCCTATTGTTTTTGTAGAAATTATTATTATTATTATTTTTCCGATTGTTCGATCGCATTTTTGACCCCCGAAACATGCACAAAAACTCACCAAACTTGGCAGTCTCATCGGGCATGGCGAAAAATTTGATATTTTAACGTCTAATATGAACAGGAAGTGAGTTATGAAATTTTGAAAGTCCGACTTTTGCCCTTTTTTGCATGTTTACAGGGGTCATTCTTTTGCACCCTGTTCCTAAAGGCTTCATCTGATTGCCTTAAAATTCTGTCTGTAGCATCTGAAGACCTGGCACAAACACTGGGGCTAAAATTTTTTGTTTCCGAAATACTATATGACGGGGGCGGGGCATCAAAGTTTTCACTTAAGATTTCCTTCGCCGCAATGGACAAAATGCTTAATAACTCTCCTGCACATGCTGCTAAAAATCCAAAACTTCACATGTACATAAAGAGTCTGTACCTGAAGACATCTATATGTTTATATTCAGTTATACACCTTGCGCCAATCAATATCATTTTTTACATTTTGACGTACTGCACGGTGCCCTTTTAACGAATCTGATTGAAAATTGGCTAGAAAAGACTCAAGACATTGATCTTACTCTATCCCTATTTTTGTGACTTTCCTTCGAAGGGCGTGGCTATTACGGTGCCGCAGAGTCTGATTATTCTCCGTGGCAACAAAAGTTCCTGCAAAATGATTCAGATGATCCATCTTCTCGAAATTTTTCACATTTGAGGATATTCAGGCCCTGAAGACGGCTGCCAACTTATTTTTGATCGCAGTGGTAGCGCCACCAACTGGTTAAAACAAATACAAATTATTTTCGTTGATTTTTTTCTCCGGGCAGGTTAACAAAATCTACCTTACATTTGCTCGGATGAGTGTTTAGGCCTTGAGGATGTCACAATACGAAAGTCTTTCGCCTTCTTCAGAGTGTCACATGATGGTGTCTTGTGGCCCGTCTTTATCAGCTGATGTTCCATGAGGGCGTGACTTACCTGTCACAAGAACGAAGGCAAGTCACGCCCCCCGCTGTCCGTTCACTCCGCCAAAATGCTGCTCCAGGTGGTAGAGAGGATGAAGGCTCCCTTGTCTCTGTTCATGGTTTTTATGCCTCGCTTGCAGATCTCAATGGCCTCTCTGATCCAGCGCTGTTGTTTGTTCTCTTCGGTGCGGATGACCCTGCCCTTCTCCCGGTCCATGATGTGGTTTTCCCTTTTGCAGTGGTCAGTGATTGCTGATTTGTAATGTTCATGTTGTGCTTGTTCTTTTACTGCTCTGATTTTTCATTTTTTTGACAGGTAAGTCACACCCTCATGGAACATCAGCTGATAAAGACGGGTCTCAAGACACCATCATGCGACACTCTGAAGAAGGCGAAAGACTCGCCGAAACATGTCAGGTAAAAAATTAACCTAAAACATAATTGTCTGCTTTTAATGAATCAGTCAAATATCAATAATAAGAAGACAAAATGAACCTAATACAAATAAATGAATGCTTAATAACTCCCCTGCACATGCTCCTAAAAATCCAAACCTTCACCTGTAAATAAAACGTCCCGACCTGAAGACATCTTAATGTTATTATTTTGTTATACACACAGTGCCGCCAAGTGGAATCAAAAATTTGTTTTTATTTTAATTTTCACGTACTGCACGGTGCCCTTTTGACGAATCCGACTGAAAATTTGTCAGAAAAGACTCAAGACAATGATCTTACTCTCTGCCGAATTTTGTGACGTTTTGGCAAAAGGCGTGGCTATTAAGGTGCTGAAAAGTCCGATTGTACTTTGTGGCAACAAAAGCTCCGGCAACATGACTCAGATGATCCTATCTTCTCGAAGTTGTACACATTTGAGGATACTTCAGCCCTGAAGACATCTACCAACTTATTTTACATCGTAGTAGTAGCGCCACCAACTGGTAAAAGCTAATACAAGTTATTTTCTTGGATGTTTTTCTCCGTGCAACTCAACAAGGTCGCCCTCATATATGCTCGGATGACTGTTTCGGCCATGAGGATGTCACAATACGAAATTCGTGATTTTTCGTGAAAAGTTGTGGGAGTGGCATTGCACTGTTCGGCAATAAAACAAAGCTGATTATGAGGTTCTAAATATGAACGACAACTCGTAAAACTTTACACACACATCAGGCCGAGCAAATTTATCAATATTTTATAAGTTAGTTGTGCAGCTTTTTTGAAATGGCTCGCCATGGCCCTCGAGAAATGTTAAAAAAAAGCAGCTCTGGTTGAGTGTTTCACCTCGCTTTTTGTAAATTTTATGGAGTACAGTGAACCCTCGGTTATCGCGGTTAATGGGGACCGAGACCACCCGCGAAAACTGAAAATCCGCGAAGTAGCGGCGCACCTTCAAAAATGCTTAAAAAAAATATACAATATATATAATAAATATATATATATATATATATATATATATATATATATATATATATATATATACGGGGAGAGAGAGAGTGAAATTCATTTTCCAACAAAAAAACCAAATTATTATTAAAACGTATTATTTTTTTATTCCCCAGCCATTCTTTTTGTATTTATTTAATTACTCCGACTTTTACCTGCTGGTACGCCGTCCGGTGTGCCCTGTGAAATGAAAGGTGGCATTCTTTATTTATTTATTCATTTATTCATTCATAACTGACAGCCTCGCGCTCCGCTCGTGCCCGGGCGGAAGAGGTGCTCCAATTCGGCTTAACTGTGACACACGCCCGCCCTCCTCCCCCGGAACTTCCATTCGGTTAAACTTAGGGGCCGCTTGGCACCGCCCGTGCCCGGGGAAGGTGCTCCTCTTCGGCTTACTGTGACGCGAGCATGCCCTCCTCCTCCGGAGCTTCCATTCAGTTAAACTTAGGGGCCGCTTGGAACCGCCCGTGCCCGGGGAAGGTGCTCCTCTTCGGCTTACTGTGACGCGAGCATGCCCTCCTCCTCCGGAGCTTCCATTCGGTTAACCTTAGGGGCCGCTTGGAACCGCCCGTGCCCGGGGAAGGTGCTCCTCTTCGGCTTACTGTGACGCGAGCATGCCCTCCTCCTCCGGAGCTTCCATTCGGTTAAACTTAGGGGCCGCTTGGCACCGCCCGTGCCCGGGGAAGGTGCTCCTCTACGGCTTAACTGCCACGCACGCCGGCCGGAGCTCTGGTACGGTCCGAACCGCGCGAAACGTCGCCACCGATCGTGTCCGGGAGAACGTGCTCTTCTTCGTCCACTCTCCTCTTCGCCCACGCTCTTCTTCGGCGCACGCCGGCCGTCTAACCGCTCCAGCGCCCCGTCGTGCCGCTCGGCGAAACTACAATGCCCCCGAATATTTTTTAGACCCGCGAAGCACTGAACCCGCGAAAGGTGAACCGCGAAGTAGCGAGGGTTCACTGTATGTATAAGACCAAGACCTACAAAAAAGTCTCTTGGAGCAATGAGCTAGGTTTTACAGGAAGTCGGCCATTTTGAATTTACTTAAAAGGGGGCGGGTCACCACAATGGACTTTGTGTAGAAATTATCATTGGGGCCCGAGCAGCGACGGCGGCAAGGTCCCTATTGTTTTTGTAGAAATTATTATTAGGGCCTGAGCAGCGACCGCTACGAGGTCCCCATTGTTTTTGTGGAAATTATTATTATTTTTATTATTATTATTATTAGGGCCCGAGCAGTGACCGCTGCGAGGTCCCTATTGTTTTTCTAGAAATTGTTATTAGGGCCCGAGCTGCGACGGCTGCGAGGTCCCTATTGTTTTTGTAGAAAATATTATTACTTTTATTATTATTAATATTATTATTATTATTATGAGGGCCTGAGCAGCGACCGCTACGAAGTCCCTATTGTTTTTGTAGAAATTATTATTATTATTATTTTTCCGATTGTTCGATCGCATTTTTGACCCCGAAACATGCACAAAAACTCACCAAACTTGGCAGTCTCATCGGGCATGGCGAAAAATTTGATATTTTAACGTCTAATATGAACAGGAAGTGAGTTATGAATTTTTGAAAGTCCGACTTTTGCCCTTTTTTGCATGTTTACAGGGGTCATTCTTTTGCACCCTGATCCTAAAGGCTTCATCTGATTGCCTTAAAATTCTGTCTGTAGCATCTGAAGACCTGGGACAAACACTGGGGCTAAAATTTTTTGTTTCCGAAATACTATATGACGGGGGCGGGGCTTCAAAGTTTTCACTTAAGATTTCCTTCGCCGCAATGGACAAAATGCTTAATAACTCTCCTGCACATGCTGCTAAAAATCCAAAACTTCACATGTACATAAAAAGTCTGTACCTGAAGACATCTATATGTTTATATTCAGTTATACACCTTGCGCCAATCAATATCATTTTTTACATTTTGACGTACTGCACGGTGCCCTTTTAACGAATCTGATTGAAAATTGGCTACAAAAGACTCAAGACATTGATCTTACTCTATCCCTATTTTTGTGACTTTCCTTCGAAGGGCGTGGCTATTACGGTGCCGCAGAGTCTGATTATTCTCCGTGGCAACAAAAGTTCCTGCAAAATGATTCAGATGATCCATCTTCTCGAAATTTTTCACATTTGAGGATATTCAGGCCCTGAAGACGGCTGCCAACTTATTTTTGATCGCAGTGGTAGCGCCACCAACTGGTTAAAACAAATACAAATTATTTTCGTTGATGTTTTTCTCCGGGCAGGTGAACAAAATCTACCTTATATTTGCTCGGATGAGTGTTTAGGCCTTGAGCATGTCACAATACGAAAGTCTTTCGCCTTCTTCAGAGTGTCACATGATGCTGTCTTGTGACCCGTCTTTATCAGCTGATGTTCCATGAGGGCGTGACTTACCTGTCACAAGAATGAAGGCAAGTCACGCCCCCCGCTGTCCGTTCACTCCGCCAAGATGCTGGTCCAGGTGGTAGAGAGGATGAAGGCTCCCTTGTCTCTGTTCATGGTTTTTATGCCTCGCTTGCAGATCTCAATGGCCTCTCTGATCCAGCGCTGTTGTTTGTTCTCTTCTGTGCGGATGACCCTGCCCTTCTCCCGGTCCATGATGTGGTTTTCCCTTTTGCAGTGGTCAGTGATTGCTGATTTGTAATGTTCATGTTGTGCTTGTTCTTTTACTGCTCTGATTTTTTTCATTTTTTTGACAGGTAAGTCACACCCTCATGGAACATCAGCTCAAGACACCATCATGCGACACTCTGAAGAAGGCGAAAGACTCGCCGAAACATGTCAGGTAAAAAATTAACCTAAAACATAATTGTCTGCTTTTAATGAATCAGTCAAATATCAATAATAAGAAGACAAAATGAACCTAATACAAATAAATGAATGCTTAATAACTGTCGCGGTTCTATGAACCGTGTGGGAAGGAAGGAGGACCCGAAAGCGACAGGTGAGTGGGAAACAGGGTTTATTGAAGGCTGGAGTGGGGATGCGAGCTGGAGAGAGTCCACCGCAAGGCAGGCGTCGTCCAGGACAGCGTCGAAGGAAGCCGACGGGCCAGTGCCGGGTGGCGCGGACGAGGGTGCGGTCGAGCGAGACGTGTTGGGAGGCGAAGTCGGGCTGGCGTGGTAGCGCGAAGCACGGCGGAGCGGAGAGCGCTGGCGGGATGTTTGCCGGGCGGGATCTCGGAGGCGCTGGCGTGCGGAGCGGGACCAGACGGGTTCAGGTCGGCTAGAGGGGGGAGACGGCAGAGCAGGGGTCAAGCAAGCACGAGAGCAAGGCGAGTCAGGCGAACGGGAAACAAGACGAGACATGAGCCAGTACCACGTGAGGTGACAAGATAATCCGGCGTCGGACTCCTGGCGTGGCTGGTTCTTAAGCCGGCGCTGATTGCCGGCAACGAGCTGCAGGTGCGCCGGAGCCGACGCCCACTTTCTCCGGAGGAGAGCCTGGCTGGGTGGATCGTGAACCTGTAACAAACAGAACTGCCACGCCCTCCTCCCCGACCCGAACCGTCACAGTACCCCCCCCCTAACGGACGCCTCCTGGCGTCCTACCCGGCTTGTCCGGGTGAAGTGCGTAAAACTCCCTGATGGGGGCGTCGGTCAGAAACAGTTTTCGGGAGATCCAGGAGCGCTCCTCCGGACCGTAACCCTCCCAGTCCACCAGGTACTGGTAGCCCCGGCCCCGGCGCCGAACGTCCAGGACTTTTGCCACCGTGTAAGCCGGGTGGTTGTCTATTATCATGGGGGGTGGGGGGGGTGCCGCCGGAGGGCTCAGAGGGCTGGAGGATACCGGTTTGAGGAGGGAGACATGGAATGTGGGGTGAATCTTCAGGGAGTCGGGAAGTTTGAGTCGAACAGAGCATGGGTTGATGATTCTTTCGACGGGAAAGGGACCGATAAAGCGAGGAGCCAGCTTACGAGACTCGACTTGTAGGGGAAGATCGCGTGAGGAGAGCCACACCATTTGGCCAGGCACGTAGTCCGGGGCTGGGGACCGACGGCGATCAGCCAGTCGCTTGGTCCTCTGGGCTGTTCGGATGAGGGCGGCCCTCGCTTCGGCCCACACCCCCCGGATCCGGCGGAGGTGCTCCTCCACGGAAGGAATGGCCACGGTATGCTCCTGGTCCTTGAAGAGAGGTGGTTGGTAACCGAAACAGACCATGAAGGGAGACATACCTGTGGCCGTGGTGGAGAGGGAGTTATGGGCGTACTCGACCCAGGGTAGTGCGTCGCTCCAGGAGTCCGGGTTGCGGGCCACCACGCATCGGAGGGCGGCTTCCAGGTCCTGGTTGGCCCGCTCCGTCTGGCCGTTGGATTGGGGGTGGTAGCCCGAGGAGAGACTGGCGGTGGCCCCGACTGCCTTGCAGAATTCCTGCCAAACTTGTGAAGCGAACTGGGGGCCCCGGTCGGACACGATGTCCTCCGGGATGCCGTGGGGTCGGAAAACGTGTTGGGTGACGAGTTTGGCGGTCTCAAGCGCGGTGGGCAGCTTGGGCAGGGGGACGTAGTGGACGCTTTTGGAAAACCTGTCGACCAGGGTGAGGATGACTGTGTGTCCGTTGGACGGAGGGAGACCGGTAACAAAGTCCAGGGCGATGTGCGACCATGGACGGCTTGGAATCGGCAGGGGCTGGAGGAGGCCGGCGGGGACCGCGTGGGAGGCCTTTCCGCGGGCGCAGACGGAGCAGGCTCGCACGAATTCCCGGGTATCCTTAGCCATCCGGGGCCACCAGAAACGCTGCTGGAGGAAGCGGAGAGTGCGTGCCACCCCCGGGTGGCAGGTGAGTGTGGATGAGTGCCCCCATTGCAGTACCTGTGACCGCACGGTGTCGGGAACGAACAAGCGGTCGGAAGGGACTGGGCGCGGGTCTGGTTGCTGCTCCTGAGCGTTGCGGACGACCTGCTCGATGTCCCAGGTGGCCGCCCCCAGTAGACAGGCCGAGGGAAGAATGGGCTCCGGAGCGTCAGGGCTGGCAGGGGGCGAGAACTGACGTGAGAGGGCGTCCGCCTTCCCATTGTTCGAGCCGGGGCGGAAGGAGAGGGTAAAATTGAAACGGCTCAAGAACAAGTTCCAGCGTGCCTGGCGGGGGTTGAGTCTCTTGGCGGACTGCAGGTATGCCAGGTTTTTGTGGTCGGTCCAGACCAAAAAAGGGGTCGAGGTGCCCTCGAGCCAGTGCCGCCACTCCTGGAGAGCCCATACCACCGCGAGGAGTTCTCGATTGCCCACGTCGTAGTTTCGCTCGGCGGGGGATAGGCGCCTGGAAAAGAAGGCACACGGATGAACTACCTGGGTGCCGGAATCCCGCTGGGAGAGGACGGCCCCCGCCCCGGTGTCGGAGGCGTCCACCTCCACGATGAACTGGAGGGCGGGGTCTGGGTGCCTGAGTACGGGGGCGCTGGTGAAGGCCTTCTTCAGGTGGGTGAAGGCCTGGGCGGCCGCCGGGGTCCACTGGAATGTGGTGGCTGTGGACGTAAGCGCGGTGAGTGGACTGGCGACCTTACTGTAGTCCCGGATGAAACGGCGGTAGAAATTTGCGAATCCGAGAAAACGTTGCAGCTCCTTCCGGGTGGTGGGCTGGGGCCACTCCGCCACGGCCTGGATCTTGGCCGGGTCGGGGCGAAGTTGCCCCCTGGCGATGATATAGCCAAGGAAGGGCACCGAAGGGACGTGGAACTCGCATTTCTCGGGCTTCACGTAGAGGCGGTTCTCCAGGAGGCGCTGGAGGACCAGTCGAACATGCCGGCGGTGATCTGCGAGAGAGCGGGAGAATATGAGGATGTCGTCGAGGTATATGAATACGAACCGGTTGAGCATGTCGCGGAAAACGTCCGTCATGAGGGTCTGGAAGACGGCGGGGGCGTTGGTAAGTCCGAAAGGCATCACCAGATACTCGAAGTGCCCCAATGGTGTGTTGAATGCCGTCTTCCACTCGTCCCCCTCCCTGATGCGGACCAGGTGGTACGCATTTCGTAAGTCCAACTTTGAGAAAATCTGGGCCTCACATAGGGGTTCGAACGACGGGTCGATGAGGGGGAGCGAAGACTTGTTCTTGACCGTTATTTGGTTTAATGGTTTGAAGTCAATGCAGGGGCGGAGCGAGGCGTCCTTCTTTTTTACGAAAAAGAAGCCCGCGCCCAGAGGAGAAGACGAGGGGCGGATGAGACCGGTCGCAAGTGACTCCCGGATGTACGTCTCCATGGCCTCCTTCTCTGGCCTGGAGATGTTGTATAGCCGGGTGTTGGGCAGGGGGGCCCCCGGGAGGAGGTCGATGGCGCAGTCGTACGGACGATGGGGGGGGAGGGTACGGGCAAGGTCCTTGTTGAAGACCTGCGCCAGGTCGTGGTAGTCCGGGGGAACGGAGGAGACGTCAGGGGGAGGGGGGGGGGGAAGCGTAGAGGAAGGGGGCGGATCCGCTGAACGCAGGCAGTGGGAGTGGCAGAACTCACTCCATCCTGTCAGCACGCACCTCCTCCAATCGATGGTGGGATTGTGGGTCTGGAGCCAGGGGAACCCTAAGACCAGGGGGACCTGGGGAGAGTGAATCAGAAAAAATCTGATGGACTCCCGGTGATTTCCAGAGACGATGAGGGTCAGGGGAGCGGTCTGTTGGGAGACCCGGGCGATGAGATGTCCGTCCAGCGCGACCACCCTTCGGGGAGACAGAATGGGTTCCATGGTGATGCCGAGCTGGCGGGCAAGGGTCAGGTCCAAGAAGCTGCCGTCGGCCCCCGAGTCGACCAGCGCGGTGACCGAGCGGGGGGTGTGTGGACCCAGCAGCCGGGCGGAGATGGACATCCGGGAAGAAGAGCCAGAAGCGGAGACCAGCAGGCTCGGCGTTGGGCTCTCCCTCAACGACGAGCCTGCTCTTTTGGGTTACTGGGACAGTGGATCAAGACGTGGCCGGGGAGGCCGCAATACAGGCAGAGCTGATGGGACCGACGGCGCTGGCGCTCCAGAGGGTCCAGAGTAGTTCTTCCTACCTGCATCGGTTCCTCCGCGCCGGTGGATAGCTGAACCGGCGATGGCGAGCGAACCTCGGGTCGGGGAATGGCTGCCCGGGCGGCGACTCTGGCGGGGCGTCGGAAACGATCAGCCTGCCGGTCCCGCAACCGATGGTCCACCTTGATGGCCAGGGCGATTAGTTCTTCGAGCGTCGTGGTTTCGTCTCGGATCGCCAGCTCGTCCTTGAGGGCGTCGGTCAACCCGTTGAGAAACGCCTCGCGGAGAGCCGGCTCGTTCCAACGGCTCTCGTGGGCCAGGATGCGGAATTCCACCGAGAAATCGGCCGCGGAGCGGGAACCCTGTCGGAGGGAGAGGAGCCGGCGGGACGCCTCGCGCCCCTGCACCGGGTGGTCGAAGACACGGCGTAACTCCTGGCTGAAATCCGCGTAAGTAGACATCGCCGGAGACGCCGCCTCCCACAATGCGGTTGCCCACTTGGCGGCGCGGCCGCGAAGCAAGTTGATGGTATAAGCGATCCTGGCCCGTTCGGTAGCGTAACTGTGGGGCTGGAGGTCGAAAACCAGGGAAGTGCTGAGTAAGAATTGGCTACACGAGCCCAAGTCCCCGGAGTAGGGTTCGGGAGTAGGAACGTGGGGCTCTCGACCGCCCGCATAATGCAATGCGGCGGCCGGGGGGGCCAGGGTGGCGTCCCTGGGGAGGTTGGAGGGGGGAGCGAGTGAACCCACCTGGTTAGAGAGGTGCGAGAGCTGGTGTTGGATGGCCTGGAGGGAGCCCGGAACTTCCTGCAGCATTCGATCATGGCGCTCGAGCACGCTGCCCTGGTGGGCAAGCGCTTCGCCCAGGGGGTCCGTGGTCGCGGGGTCCATTAACTTGGCCGGATTATTCTGTCGCGGTTCTATGAACCGTGTGGGAAGGAAGGAGGACCCGAAAGCGACAGGTGAGTGGGAAACAGGGTTTATTGAAGGCTGGAGTGGGGATGCGAGCTGGAGAGAGTCCACCGCAAGGCAGGCGTCGTCCAGGACAGCGTCGAAGGAAGCCGACGGGCCAGTGCCGGGTGGCGCGGACGAGGGTGCGGTCGAGCGAGACGTGTTGGGAGGCGAAGTCGGGCTGGCGTGGTAGCGCGAAGCACGGCGGAGCGGAGAGCGCTGGCGGGATGTTTGCCGGGCGGGATCTCGGAGGCGCTGGCGTGCGGAGCGGGACCAGACGGGTTCAGGTCGGCTAGAGGGGGGAGACGGCAGAGCAGGGGTCAAGCAAGCACGAGAGCAAGGCGAGTCAGGCGAACGGGAAACAAGACGAGACATGAGCCAGTACCACGTGAGGTGACAAGATAATCCGGCGTCGGACTCCTGGCGTGGCTGGTTCTTAAGCCGGCGCTGATTGCCGGCAACGAGCTGCAGGTGCGCCGGAGCCGACGCCCACTTTCTCCGGAGGAGAGCCTGGCTGGGTGGATCGTGAACCTGTAACAAACAGAACTGCCACGCCCTCCTCCCCGACCCGAACCGTCACAATAACTCCCCTGCACATGCTCCTAAAAATCCAAACCTTCACCTGTAAATAAAACGTCCCGACCTGAAGACATCTTAATGTTATTATTTTGTTATACACACAGTGCCGCCAAGTGGAATCAAAAATTTGTTTTTATTTTAATTTTCACGTACTGCACGGTGCCCTTTTGACGAATCCGACTGAAAATTTGTCAGAAAAGACTCAAGACAATGATCTTACTCTCTGCCGAATTTTGTGACGTTTTGGCAAAAGGCGTGGCTATTAAGGTGCTGAAAAGTCCGATTGTACTTTGTGGCAACAAAAGCTCCGGCAACATGACTCAGATGATCCTATCTTCTCGAAGTTGTACACATTTGAGGATACTTCAGCCCTGAAGACATCTACCAACTTATTTTACATCGTAGTAGTAGCGCCACCAACTGGTAAAAGCTAATACAAGTTATTTTCTTGGATGTTTTTCTCCGTGCAACTCAACAAGGTCGCCCTCATATATGCTCGGATGACTGTTTCGGCCATGAGGATGTCACAATACGAAATTCGTGATTTTTCGTGAAAAGTTGTGGGAGTGGCATTGCACTGTTCGGCAATAAAACAAAGCTGATTATGAGGTTCTAAATATGAACGACAACTCGTAAAACTTTACACACACATCAGGCCGAGCAAATTTATCAATATTTTATAAGTTAGTTGTGCAGCTTTTTTGAAATGGCTCGCCATGGCCCTCGAGAAATGTTAAAAAAAAGCAGCTCTGGTTGAGTGTTTCACCTCGCTTTTTGTAAATTTTATGGAGTACAGTGAACCCTCGGTTATCGCGGTTAATGGGGACCGAGACCACCCGCGAAAACTGAAAATCCGCGAAGTAGCGGCGCACCTTCAAAAATGCTTAAAAAAAATATACAATATATATAATATATATATATATATATATATATATATATATATATATATATATATATATATATATACGGGGAGAGAGAGAGTGAAATTCATTTTCCAACAAAAAAACCAAATTATTATTAAAACGTATTATTTTTTTATTCCCCAGCCATTCTTTTAGTATTTATTTAATTACTCCGACTTTTACCTGCTGGTACGCCGTCCGGTGTGCCCTGTTAAATGAAAGGTGGCATTCTTTATTTATTTATTCATTTATTCATTCATAACTGACAGCCTCGCGCTCCGCTCGTGCCCGGGCGGAAGAGGTGCTCCAATTCGGCTTAACTGTGACACACGCCCGCCCTCCTCCCCCGGAACTTCCATTCGGTTAAACTTAGGGGCCGCTTGGCACCGCCCGTGCCCGGGGAAGGTGCTCCTCTTCGGCTTACTGTGACGCGAGCATGCCCTCCTCCTCCGGAGCTTCCATTCAGTTAAACTTAGGGGCCGCTTGGAACCGCCCGTGCCCGGGGAAGGTGCTCCTCTTCGGCTTACTGTGACGCGAGCATGCCCTCCTCCTCCGGAGCTTCCATTCGGTTAACCTTAGGGGCCGCTTGGAACCGCCCGTGCCCGGGGAAGGTGCTCCTCTTCGGCTTACTGTGACGCGAGCATGCCCTCCTCCTCCGGAGCTTCCATTCGGTTAAACTTAGGGGCCGCTTGGCACCGCCCGTGCCCGGGGAAGGTGCTCCTCTACGGCTTAACTGCCACGCACGCCGGCCGGAGCTCTGGTACGGTCCGAACCGCGCGAAACGTCGCCACCGATCGTGTCCGGGAGAACGTGCTCTTCTTCGTCCACTCTCCTCTTCGCCCACGCTCTTCTTCGGCGCACGCCGGCCGTCTAACCGCTCCAGCGCCCCGTCGTGCCGCTCGGCGAAACTACAATGCCCCCGAATATTTTTTAGACCCGCGAAGCACTGAACCCGCGAAAGGTGAACCGCGAAGTAGCGAGGGTTCACTGTATGTATAAGACCAAGACCTACAAAAAAGTCTCTTGGAGCAATGAGCTAGGTTTTACAGGAAGTCGGCCATTTTGAATTTACTTAAAAGGGGGCGGGTCACCACAATGGACTTTGTGTAGAAATTATTATTGGGGCCCGAGCAGCGACGGCGGCGAGGTCCCTATTGTTTTTGTAGAAATTATTATTAGGGCCTGAGCAGCGACCGCTACGAGGTCCCCATTGTTTTTGTGGAAATTATTATTATTTTTATTATTATTATTATTAGGGCCCGAGCAGTGACCGCTGCGAGGTCCCTATTGTTTTTCTAGAAATTGTTATTAGGGCCCGAGCTGCGACGGCTGCGAGGTCCCTATTGTTTTTGTAGAAAATATTATTACTTTTATTATTATTAATATTATTATTATTATTATTAGGGCCTGAGCAGCGACCGCTGCGAAGTCCCTATTGTTTTTGTAGAAATTATTATTATTATTATTTTTCCGATTGTTCGATCGCATTTTTGACCCCGAAACATGCACAAAAACTCACCAAACTTGGCAGTCTCATCGGGCATGGCGAAAAATTTGATATTTTAACGTCTAATATGAACAGGAAGTGAGTTATGAATTTTTGAAAGTCCGACTTTTGCCCTTTTTTGCATGTTTACAGGGGTCATTCTTTTGCACCCTGATCCTAATGGCTTCATCTGATTGCCTTAAAATTCTGTCTGTAGCATCTGAAGACCTGGGACAAACACTGGGGCTAAAATTTTTTGTTTCCGAAATACTATATGACGGGGGCGGGGCTTCAAAGTTTTCACTTAAGATTTCCTTCGCCGCAATGGACAAAATGCTTAATAACTCTCCTGCACATGCTGCTAAAAATCCAAAACTTCACATGTACATAAAAAGTCTGTACCTGAAGACATCTATATGTTTATATTCAGTTATACACCTTGCGCCAATCAATATCATTTTTTACATTTTGACGTACTGCACGGTGCCCTTTTAACGAATCTGATTGAAAATTGGCTACAAAAGACTCAAGACATTGATCTTACTCTATCCCTATTTTTGTGACTTTCCTTCGAAGGGCGTGGCTATTACGGTGCCGCAGAGTCTGATTATTCTCCGTGGCAACAAAAGTTCCTGCAAAATGATTCAGATGATCCATCTTCTCGAAATTTTTCACATTTGAGGATATTCAGGCCCTGAAGACGGCTGCCAACTTATTTTTGATCGCAGTGGTAGCGCCACCAACTGGTTAAAACAAATACAAATTATTTTCGTTGATGTTTTTCTCCGGGCAGGTGAACAAAATCTACCTTATATTTGCTCGGATGAGTGTTTAGGCCTTGAGCATGTCACAATACGAAAGTCTTTCGCCTTCTTCAGAGTGTCACATGATGCTGTCTTGTGACCCGTCTTTATCAGCTGATGTTCCATGAGGGCGTGACTTACCTGTCACAAGAATGAAGGCAAGTCACGCCCCCCGCTGTCCGTTCACTCCGCCAAGATGCTGGTCCAGGTGGTAGAGAGGATGAAGGCTCCCTTGTCTCTGTTCATGGTTTTTATGCCTCGCTTGCAGATCTCAATGGCCTCTCTGATCCAGCGCTGTTGTTTGTTCTCTTCTGTGCGGATGACCCTGCCCTTCTCCCGGTCCATGATGTGGTTTTCCCTTTTGCAGTGGTCAGTGATTGCTGATTTGTAATGTTCATGTTGTGCTTGTTCTTTTACTGCTCTGATTTTTTTCATTTTTTTGACAGGTAAGTCACACCCTCATGGAACATCAGCTCAAGACACCATCATGCGACACTCTGAAGAAGGCGAAAGACTCGCCGAAACATGTCAGGTAAAAAATTAACCTAAAACATAATTGTCTGCTTTTAATGAATCAGTCAAATATCAATAATAAGAAGACAAAATGAACCTAATACAAATAAATGAATGC